>NC_134491.1:20010179-20216317 GCF_040206685.1 Ascaphus truei | reverse complement strand
TGTGTGATATCTGCATACAGTATATATCTCCCTGTGTGATATCTGCATACAGTATATATCTCCCTGTGTGATATGTACATACAGTATATATCTCCCTGTGTGATATGTACATACAGTATATATCTCCCTGTGTGATATGTACATACAGTATATATCTCCCTGTGTGATATGTACATACAGTGTGTATATCTCCCTGTGTGATATGTGCATACAGTGTGTATATCTCCCTGTGTTATATACATTTATCTCCCTCAGGTGGACGGCTTTGATAGTGTAGATGACGAGTCGAAGTCTGAGCATCATATCTTCAACCTGGAGAGTCCTCCTCCCGAGAGCTGGAGTGGGGAGGAGAACCCCCCGTACTCGTATTACCTGTACTATATGTATGCAAACATGACTGTACTCAACCACCTACGCAGGTATATATACACCTACATCATATACTCTCTTGGGTAGCCAACTCCAGTGTGCAAGGGCTAACACACACACATCATATACAGCAGGGTGTCGCAAACTTCCTGCGCTGCGCCCCCCCGCCTGCTCTCCCCCTGTGTCACGCCTCGGGGTCATGTGACATCACGTGACCCACAGCATCATTGGACGCTCCCGCTCCTGAACGATACGTTGTTTTACAAATTAGTTTTTTCTGTCCTCCTAGCGACCGGCTTTTATCAGGGAACGTCTTCTGTCAGCGTTTTACACAAATATAACGCGCTTATCTTCTGCGCTAAACACCATTTTGTAGCGACGTGCTTGATGAGGTCATCACGCCGTTACCAATGACAAAAAATATTTATTAGGTCACCAAATAAATCGTACATGTAATAATCTGCTGTGACCAGACATGTAATTGCTCACACGTTCATGAAAATGTAGTGATTTTCTGCAAGATAAAAAATAAATAAAAAGGGCGCACACACACACCACACACCACACACCACACACCACACACCACACACCACACACCACACACCACACACCACACACACACACACACTATTAGAGATTCTGTGAGATTAATACCTGGAATCCTCTGCACATTTGGCAGGAAAGTTACTGATCCTTATTTGATGGGACCTGGCTGACAAGTAACATGAGCCGTCTGCATGATGTCACGCAAAGGCTGTGATGTCACACACACTGTCACTATACTTGTAACTCTGTATCTCTTCACAATGAGCACTTAGCCCCGCCTCTCACGCAGCGTGTCTCCATGGTTTACAGGCAGCGTGGATTCCACACGTTTGTGCTACGTCCGCACTGCGGGGAGGCGGGGCCTATCCACCACTTGGTATCCAGCTTCATGCTGTCACAGAACATCTCACACGGGCTCCTGCTGCGCAAGGTGACGCTCTCACGGCTGTCTCTGTCATTACATGGCGCTCTATCCCACAGACAGACTGTATGGTCTGGCCGCACAGCTGGTACCAATAGAGTTGGGGGGGTTTTAGGGTGGGTGCTACATAAGCTTTCTTGAAAAGGTGAGCTTTTTAAGGGAGATTTGAAACATCTGAAAGCTGGGGGAGAGTGATGGTGCGTGGCAGGGGATTCCAGAGAGAGTGCAGCACGGGAGAAGTCTTATAGGCGGCACTGAGAGGAGGTAATGTGGGAGGAAAGGCGGATGTCGTGGGCAGAACGTAGGGGGTGTTTAGGTACAGTATGTATTTGGGGATGAGGGCTGAGATGTAAGGGGGGGGGCAGCGTCGCTGAGATCTTTGTAAGTCAGAACTAGGGTTCTACATTTAATTCTAGAGGATGGGATATGTGTGTAGGTAAGATGACCCCTTAGAAAGCAGGCTTTATGTGTTGATGAGATTGTTGTATTATTGACAATGAGGGAGAGTTTGGGTGTAGGGGTGGCAGTGAGGGAGAGTTTGGGTGTAGGGGTGGCAGGGAGGGTGAGTTTGGGTGTAGCGGTGACAGTGAGGGAGAGTTTGGGTGTAGGGGTGGCAGTGAGGGAGAGTTTGGGTGTAGGGGTGGCAGGGAGGGAGAGTTTGGGTGTAGGGGTGGCAGGGAGGGAGAGTTTGGGTGTAGGGGTGGCAGTGAGGGAGAGTTTGGGTGTAGGGGTGGCAGTGGAAGGGGGGAAAGAGTATTAGTTATGCTTTGAACATGTTAAGCTTCAGGTAATGGTGGGACATCCAGAAGGAGATTGCACAGAGACAGTTGGTGACACGAGAGAGGGGGGGAGATCAGGAGAGGTAAATTGGGGTGTCATCTGCATAGAGAGAGGGTACCGAAAAACAAAAGATTGTATTAGTTCACCAAGAGAAGAGGCGTAGAGTGAGAAGAGCAGAGAACCAAGGACAGAGCCTTGTGGGACACCACAGAGCGAACAAGGGAGTGAAGATGAGGAGACACCAGAGAAGGAAACACTGAAGGACTGGTTGGATAGGTAGGACGTGAACCAGGAGAAGGCTGCGTCACTGAGGCCAATGGAGTGGAGAGTGTTCAGGAGAAGGGAGTGATCAACAGTGTCGAAGGCAGCAGTGAGATCCAGGAGAATAAGTAAGGAAAACAGATTGTAAAGGATCAAGCAGGGAGTTAGAGGAGGAGACTGGGTCAAGAGAGGGTTTGTTTAGAATGAGCATGATGAGTGCATGTTTGAAAGAAGATGGGAATGGGCCCGCGGTGAGAGAGAGGTTAATAAGGTGAGTTAGGGTGAGGCTCAGTGTGCCAGAGAGGGTGCGGGGGAGATGTGAGGGAATAGGATCAAAGGGAATGTTGTAGGGTGAGATGATGAGAGCAGCGCAGAGACAGACTGTCACAGTCATTACATGGCGCTCTATCCCATAGACAGACTGTCACTGTCATTACATGGCGCTCTATCCCATAGACAGACTGTCACTGTCATTACATGGCGCTCTATCCCATAGACAGACTGTCACTGTCATTACATGGCGCTCTATCCCATAGACAGGCTGTCACTATCATTACATGGCGCTCTATCCCATAGACAGGCTGTCACTGTCATTACATGGCGCTCTATCCCACAGACAGACTGTCACTGTCATTACATGGCGCTCTATCCCATAGACAGACTGTCACTGTCATTACATGGCGCTCTATCCCATAGACAGGCTGTCACTATCATTACATGGCGCTCTATCCCATAGACAGACTGTCAGTAGTCATTACATGGCGCTCTATCCCATAGACAGGCTGTCACTATCATTACATGGCGCTCTATCCCATAGACAGGCTGTCACTATCATTACATGGCGCTCTCGCACAGTCATACAACGTTTTCCAATGAGGAGTCACTTACTGAGTCAGTCTCTATCTCTGGTGCTCTCTTCTTCTCTTTGATGCCCCTGTCTTTCCCCCTCTCTGATGCCCCCTTTCCCACCCCCCCTCTCTGATGCCACCTCCTTGTCTGTGCCCACAGGCCCCAGTGTTGCAGTACCTGTATTACCTGGCACAGATTGGCATTGCCATGTCCCCTCTCAGTAATAACAGTCTGTTCCTGAGCTATCACCGGAATCCGCTCCCTGATTTCCTCTCTCGCGGGCTCATGGTGTCTCTGTCTACGGATGACCCTCTGCAGTTCCACTTTACCAAGGTGCCATGTGGGGGATGCTGAGACAGGGAGTCGGGAAGAGGGGGGGGGCAGGTTTGTTGCAGCCTAGTTGTAGGTGCTCAATATCGGGGTGCAGGATGTTTGGGGGTGCTTAGGTTTGTGGTGCTCAGTATTGGGGTGCAGGGTTGGAGGCTCATAGTATCAGAGTGCAGGTTTGGGGGTGATCAGTATAGGGGTACAGGTGACCCCCAGTCTCTCCTGCAGGAGCCTCTGATGGAGGAGTACAGCATCGCAACCCAGGTGTGGAAGCTGAGCTCATGTGACATGTGTGAGCTGGCGAGGAACAGCGTGTTAATGAGCGGCTTTCCCCATAAGGTAATATGGGCACCAACCTACCCCACACACACACTTACCTCTCCCCATAAGGTAATATGGGCACCAACCTACCCCACACACACACTTACCTCTCCCCATAAGGTAATATGGGCACCAACCTACCCCCCACACACACACACACACTTACCTCTCCCCATAAGGTAATATGGGCACCAACCTACCCCCCACACACACTTACCTCTCCCCATAAGGTAATATGGGCACCAACCTACCCCCCACACACACTTACCTCTCCCCATAAGGTAATATGGGCACTAACCTACCCCCCACACACACTTACCTCTCCCCATAAGGTAATATGGGCACCAACCTACCCCCCACACACACTTACCTCTCCCCATAAGGTAATATGGGCACCAACCTACCCCCCACACACACTTACCTCTCCCCATAAGGTAATATGGACACCAACCTACCCCACACACACACACTTTCCTCTCCCCATAAGGTAATATGGGCACCAACCTACCCCACACACACACACTTACCTCTCCCCATAAGGTAATATGGGCACCAACCTACCCCACACACACACACTCTCCTCTCCCTATAAGGTAATATGGGCACCAACCTACCCGACACACACACACACTTACCTCTCCCCATAAGGTAATATGGGCACCAACCTACCCCCCCCCCCCCACACACACACACACTTACCTCTCCCCATAAGGTAATATGGGCACCAACCTACCCCACACACACACACTTACCTCTCCCCATAAGGTAATATGGGCACCAACCTACCACACACACACACACACACTTACCTCTCCCCATAAGGTAATATGGGCACCAACCTACCCCCCCCCCCACACACACACACACTTACCTCTCCCCACCAGGTACCACAGACACCAACCTACCCCCCCCACACACACTTACCTCCCCACCAGGTACCACAGGCACCAACCTACCCCACACACACACACACACACTTACCTCTCCCCACCAGGTACCACAGACACCAACCTACCCCCCCCACCCCCACACACACTTACCTCTCCCCACCAGGTACCACAGGCACCAACCTACCCCCCACACACACACTTACCTCTCCCCACCAGGTACCACAGGCACCAACCTACCCCCCCCACACACACTTACCTCTCCCCACCAGGTACCAGAGGCACCAACCTACCCCACACACACACTTACCTCTCCCCACCAGGTACCACAGGCACCAACCTACCCCCACACACACGTACCTCTCCCCACCAGGTACCACAGACACCAACCTACCCCCCACACACACTTACCTCTCCCCACCAGGTACCACAGACACCAACCTACCACACACACACACACACTTACCTCTCCCCACCAGGTACCATAGACACCAACCTACCCCCCCCCCCCACACACACACTTACCTCTCCCCACCAGGTACCACAGACACCAACCTACCCCCCCCACACACACACACACACACTTACCTCTCCCCACCAGGTACCACAGACACCAACCTACCACACACACACACACTTACCTCTCCCCACCAGGTACCATAGACACCAACCTACCCCCCCCCACACACACTTACCTCTCCCCACCAGGTACCACAGACACCAACCTTCCCCCCCCCCCCACACACACACACACTTACCTCTCCCCACCAGGTACCACAGGCACCAACCTACCCCCCCCCCCCCACACACACTTACCTCTCCCCACCAGGTACCACAGGCACCAACCTACCCCCACACACACACACTTACCTCTCCCCACCAAGTACCACAGGCACCAACCTACCCCCACACACACACACTTACCTCTCCCCACCAGGTACCACAGACACCAACCTACCCCCCACACACACACTTACCTCTCCCCACCAGGTACCCCCGGCACCAACCTACCCCACACACACTTACCTCTCCCCACAGGTACCACAGACACCAACCTACCCCCCCACACACACACACTTACCTCTCCCCACCATGTACCATAGGCACGAACCTACCCCACACACACACACTTACCTCTTCCCACCAGGTACCACAGACACCAACCTACCCCACACACACATGTACCTCTCTCCACAAGGTACCACAGACACCAACCTACCCCACACACACACTTACCTCTCCCCACCAGGTACCACAGACACCAACCTACACTCTCCCCCCCGCCACACAAGGTATCAATGACACCAACCGATCTCCCCCCCACTTATTTCCCTACCACCAAGTACCAAAAACACCGACCTACCTCCCAACTGATCTCCCCCACACCATGAACACCAGAATACCGCCCTTTAGACCCCCCTCCCACACACAGACACCAACTGACCACCTACAACGTACCACAGACACCAACCTATCCATCTACCTACGCCACACATAGTAACATAGACACCAACCCTCCCACCAATGCCAACCTGCTACCTAGCCATCCAACTACCCACCTATCCATCCAACTACCCATCAAACCTACCCACCTATCCATCCAACTACCCACCTATCCATCTATCTACCCACCTATCCATCTAACTACCCATCAAACCTACCCACCTATCCATCCAACTACCCACCTATCCATCCAACTACCCATCAAACCTACCCACCTATCCATCTAACTACCCATCAAACCTACCCACCTATCCATCCAACTACCCACCTATCCATCCAACTACCCATCAAACCTACCCACCTATCCATCCAACTACCCACCTATCCATCCAACTACCCATCAAACCTACCCACCTATCCATCCAACTACCCACCTACCCTGCAAAGGCTCCCACACACCCCCAACATGGATACCAACCTAACCACCACTTACCCATCTACCCTAAAGAGGGTATATTCCTCAACCAAGGTACCTATCCATCCAGCCCCACACAAGGTAACACAGACACAGCGAGGGACTTATTAGGGCACACCATAGATTTAGTGCCCAGCACCAAGACTTACCTCCCCCCTCCAGTCATTCCTCCCTTCCCTTCCCCCCCCCCTCTCCCATTGCAGGTGAAGAGTTATTGGCTGGGACCCAGTTACCTGCGGGATGGACCTGAGGGGAATGACATCCGCAGAACCAACGTCCCTGACATTCGGGTTGGGTATCGATACGAGACACTCTGCGAAGAACTGATGCTCATCACACAGGCTGTGCAGAGCGAGGAGCTGGAACCCATCCCCGAGGAGACACCAAGCATGGGGGGTGGGCTATCCAGGAGCACCGGGGGAGAAGAGATCCTGAGCATGAGGGTGCCACTGGGGGTGAACACGGGGGGAGGGGAGCCCCTGAGCATGGGGATAGCACAGGGGGAAGAGGAGTTGCCCCTGAGCATGGGGGGAGCACTAGGAAAGAAGAGGTTCCCCTGAGCATGTGTGAGGGAGAGGTGGTGCCCCAGAACATAGGGGGGAGCACCAGGGAGAGGAGGTATCCCTCAGTATGGGGAGAGCACTGGGAGAGAGGACAAATCCCAGAACATGGGGGGTGGGGGAGAGGAGAAGTCCCAGAATATGGAGGGAGCACCGGGGGAGAAGCCCTTGAGCATGGAGGGGAGCACTGGAGGAGAGGAGAAGCTCTGGCATCTGGGGGAGCACTGGGGGAGAGGAGAAGCTCTGGCATCTGGGGGGAGCACTGGGGGAGAGGAGAAGCTCTGGCATCTGGGGGGAGCACTGGGGGAGAGGAGAAGCTCTGGCATCTGGGGGGAGCACTGGGGGAGAGGAGAAGCTATGGCATCTGGGGGGAGCACGGGGGGAGAGGAGAAGCTCTGGCATCTGGGGGGAGCACTGGGGGAGAGGAGAAGCTCTGGCATCTGGGGGGAGCACTGAGGGAGAGGAGAAGCTCTGGCATCGGGGGAGCACTGAGGGAGAGGAGAAGCTCTGGCATCTGGGGGGAGCACTGGGGGAGAGGAGAAGCTATGGCATCTGGGGGGAGCACTGGGGGAGAGGAGAAGCTCTGGCATCTGGGGGGAGCACTGGGGGAGGAGAAGCTCTGGCATCTGGGAGGAGCACTGGGGGAGAGGAGAAGCTCTGGCATCTTGGGGGACCACTGGGGGAGAGGAGAAGCTCTGGCATCTGGGGGGAGCACTGGGGGAGAGGAGAAGCTATGGCATCTGGGGGGAGCACTGGGGGAGAGGAGAAGCTCTGGCATCTGGGGGGAGCACGGGGGGAGAGAAGTCCCAGAACTTGTGAGGGAGCACTGGGGGAGAGGAGAAGCCCTTGAGCATGATGGGGGGGGGGGGGGGGGGAGAGCACTGGGGGAGAGGAGAAGACCTTGATCATGATGGGGGGGGGGGGGGGAGAGAGCACTGGGGGAAAGGAAAAGTCCCGGGGCATAGGGGAAAAAGAGGAGATTCTGAGCATTTGGGGGGGGGGGGAGGGTAGTGGGGGATAGAGACACAGAAAGAGTGTGTTTTTTGTGTAATGTAGCCTGTTTTTGTGCACTTTCGTTTTTCTGGGCATCTGACAGTTTCTTAGAGAGAAGTTTGGGGATCTTCAGACTCGGAGGATTTTTTGACGCAAATGCAAGATAAAACGTGACGGGCAGACAGAGTTTATTAATAATAGTAATATTTTTTCTTATGTACACTGCTGACACTACGTACGAGTTTAGTCTCATTACAGTCTATGCGTCACGTGACTCCTCCCACGGACACTATATCACAGACATACGCACACGGGGCAAACACTGTGATACATGGACGCAAATATGTCGCGATTTATCACCCCAGCGTGTGAGAGCGCTGTGTGTATGAGCATATGAGAGAGCGCTGTGCGTGTGCGTGTGCGTGAGAGCGGTGCGTGTTAAGAGAGCTCTGTGGGGCCTGTATCAAGAGGTACGTGTACGGCGCCGTCTGAAAATGCAAATTTGGCGCTGCGCTAGTATTCTGCGCTACAAAGAGGCACGCCACTTTTAAAGTGAAGGAGAAAATCAACGCCAAAAAAATAACGCAGGCCGCACATTTCTTAATACATAGATCCGCGCCGATATGGAAGTGTAACCGCAATAACGTAACCGACTTTGTCCATAACTCCCTAATCGCAGACATTTTATACAGAGTGGTATATGTGAGAGAGCGCTATGCGTGTGTTAGAGAGAGCACTATATGCAAGAGGCTGCTATGTGTGTGTAAAAGAGTGCTATATGTGAGAGTGCTCTGTGTGTAAAAGAGCGCTATATATGTGAGTGCTGTGTGTGTGTAAAAGAGCGCTATGTTAGCGAGCGCTACGTGTGTGTAAAACATACGCGTTATATGTGTGAGAGCGCTACGTGTGTGTAACTATATGTGAGAGCGCTATGCGTGTAAGAGAGCACTATATGCAAGAGGCGGCTGTGTGTAAAAGAGCGCTATATGTTGGTAAGCGCTACGTGTGTGTAAAACACGCGCTTTATATGTGAGAGCGGTATGCGTGTGTAAGAGAGCACTATTTGCAAGAGGCGTTTGTGTGTGTGTATAAAAGAGTGCTATATGTGAGCGAGCGCTGTGTGTGTAAGAAATACACACTGTGTATGTGCTTTGTGCATGCGTTAGATTTTGGGGTATTGGACCAAAAAAATGAAATTTTATTAGAAAAATGCAGAATTTGAGTGTTCTGCGAGACAGGGATGCTACAAAAATAGCGGAAATGACGGAGTGTATGCAATGTGGGGATGTGTCTGTATGTTTATTTCATTGTGCGTGTGTGTCACTGCCCTGCGTCCTGTTGGTGTTTGTGTTAATGTGTGTGTCACTGCCCCCACGCCCCCGCTCTTCCTCCCCCCAACTATGTACCCCTTCACCCCTGCGACACCGCTACATGTAACATGTCAGATCATGAAACTCGCATGAGAAATAAAGATACATTTCGATACGGGTTATTTGTCTTTATGGCTTTTGATGGTCAGTGGTAACACCTGGGAACAATCTCCCACTTCATAGACCAGGTCACACTTGATCTTGACTCCCATTGCTCAAATGGTAACAAAATGAAATAGGAAAAAAAACAAAACATATTTTTATTTAAAAAAATAATGAAATGCGAACTATACACTCACAAGAGGGGTTCCTGATAGCTAGCAGCGATTGGTTAGTAGCGAGTTCATATAACAACTTTATTTCACATAGCACTTTTCTCCCGGTGGGACTCACAATTATAGTGACTCACAATTATAGTGACACACAACACAGGATTGGAAAGAGAAACACAGAGCGCGCCAGGGATCAGCATTCAAATTTATTCAAGTAAAAAAGACAAAAGTATATCCACACTTAATTGGGGGTAACGAATGAATAAAAAGCAACGCTCGCCACATGGTCCTGGATACAGGTAAGTGTCCACTGCAGGGCTCCTTGCTGTGTACCGAGATGTCGACACTTCCTGGTTTTGCGCGTCTCAGAATCGGACGTGCGTACACTGGGTGTCGCTATACGCGTTTCGCACAGCTGTGCTTCAGGATACAGACAGTCCCTACCCAGATGATCTTATAATGTATGTTTGGTGCCTGAAGCACAGGGAGATCAAGTGACCTGCCCAAGGTCACAGGAAGCGGACACCAGGAATTGAACCAGGTTCCCCTGCTCCAAAAGCAGTGTCGCTGTTTACACAGGTCTGTCTTTACTCACTGAGCCACTCTAACACCACAGATGTCCCATACAAAAGAGAAGGCCAGATACATGGTGTAGCGAGTTTATTGATAAGAGAAGAGTAACAATCGCAATGAATCAAAGCGGGGGATTGATCACCTCACACTTACAGCTAAAACCGATAAACTCCAGGAATAAAGCATCGTTTCCCATTGAGTTTCCACCTCTTGTAGCAGCCGCAGGAGACAAAGGAAACAAAACATAAGTGCCCCGATAAACGCCAAATTCCAATGGGTGTCATTTCCCCTCGTTAACACTGATTTAAATATAAAGCCCCCCCCCCCCCCACCCAAAAAAAAAAACTTATTTTACAAAAACAATTTAAAAAAGTCATCCCAAATAAAGGTTATAATGGGAGCTGTTCACTTAAAGGGAGCTAATGGTTGGCCTGCAGCCACAGTGGCCAACTCCAGTTCGCCACCCAGAGGTTTACCAGGTAAACCCATAGCCTGGAGATACGAGGCCAAAACCCGTAGTCTGCGGGTGAAACCCGGAGAGGTGGCAACCCTACTCGAGGCTGCGGCCTGCGGAGCTCCCTCTGGGCATAGGCTGCCTCTCTGTGAATCTTTAGCGTGGCGTGGAGCAATTCCTGGGAACGCTAACAGACACTGTCCCCAACTATAAAACAATACAGGGAATCCTTACCATAAACTAGACATCTGCAGTATAAACCTATATACACTATTCACAGTGAGGTCCCTCACCGGCAAACCTCAATATATATACACACACACACGCGCATATCCTGCGATGACATCACTATCACTGGGCTGAAGAGGGCGGGGCTATGATTCCGCCTAGTCACCCAGGTCCCAGCACCGTGTGATGGGGGAAAGGAAGGAGCGTTACCTTGTGGGTGCCCACATAGTTAACCCCTTAAGGCCATAGTAATACCAAGGGGGGGGGGGGGGTGACAATTATAAAGCAATAATGTCAGAACTAGCCCAGAAATAAAAAAATTGATCTCAAAAAATAAAAAGTAATAGCAAAAAAAGGAACAAGAATTAAAAAAAAAAAAAAGTATTTATACTGTGACCCAAAGGTAGGAAGGGAATATGGAAGGAAAATGGTGCAACTTGCGTCAAACAAGGAGCATCTGCGTCACTGTGCGAACAGCTGCATGTACAGATGTAGCAAGTTACCGGAGACGGTGTCTGCCGCGGTCGCGCTGCGGGGGATCCAGAATTAAAAAATGAACCAATGTTGTCTCACGGTTTGCGACACGTGGTACACACCCCCTATGTGTTTTTACCGCTTCTATAAGTGTCTGTTGCAGAATAAAGATGGTGATGGGTGCGAATTGTCTCTGAGTCGCTGTGATCTCCGCGTCACTGAACTCACTGCAAATACAGTTCCCAATCATGACAGTCTGAGTCACTGGGATAGAATAAAATGGCCACGGGGCTTGCTGCAGAAACCACAGAATCCAAAAGAACTCATTAGCTGCTTCTGATTGTGCTGTCCCTTTAAATAGCCTGAGCTGTCAGATGGGGCTGGAGCTTTCTCAGAGCTGATTGGCTGAGAGACAATATATCACTAGGCAACAGTTGGGAAACTTTACTAGGAGGCAGAGGCCCAGTCTGATGTAGCAGGATGATGATACTGGGGTACTGGGACATCCGGGGGGTGAGTGTAATAGAGTATAAGGGGTTACTGGGTGGAGGTGGGTAATGAAGTGTGAGGGATATGGGAGGAGGAATAATGGTGGTATACTGGGAAGAGTGGGGTTATACTGCGAAGAGGGGTTATATTGAAGGGATGAGGGGGGTATAGTGGGAAGAGGGGTGTTATATTGAAGGGATGAGAGGGGTATACTGGGAAGAGGGGTTATATTGAAGGAATGAGGGGGGTATAGTGGGAAGAGTGGGGTTATATTGAAGGGATGAGGGGGGTATACTGGGAAGAGTGGGGTTATATTGAAGGGAGGAGGGGGGTATACTGGGAAGAGTGGGGTTATATTGAAGGGATGAGGGGGTATACTGGGAAGAGTGGGGCTATATTGAAGGGATGAGGGGGTATACTGGGAAGACTGGGGTTATATTGAAGGGAGGAGGGGGGTATACTGGGAAGAGTGGGGTTATATTGAAGGGATGAGGGGGGTATACTGGGAAGATGGGTTATATTGAAGGGATGAGGGGGGTATACTTGGAAGAGGGGTTATATTGAAGGGATGAGGGGGTTATACTGGGAAGACTGGGGTTATATTGAAGGGAGGAGGGGGGTATACTGGGAAGACTGGGGTTATATTGAAGGGAGGAGGGGGGTATACTGGGAAGATGGGTTATATTGAAGGGATGAGGGGGGTATACTGGGAAGAGTGGGGTTATATTGAAGGGATGAGGGGGGTATACTGGGAAGAGTGGGGTTATATTGAAGAGATGAGGGGGGTATACTGGGAAGAGTGGGGCTATATTGAAGGGATGAGGGGGTATACTGGGAAGACTGGGGTTATATTGAAGGGAGGAGGGGGGTATACTGGGAAGAGTGGGGTTATATTGAAGGGATGAGGGGGGTATACTGGGAAGATGGGTTATATTGAAGGGATGAGGGGGGTATACTGGGAAGAGTGGGGTTATATTGAAGAGATGAGGGGGTATACTGGGAAGAGTGGGGCTATATTGAAGGGATGAGGGGGTATACTGGGAAGAGTGGGGTTATATTGAAGGGATGAGGGGGTATACTGGGAAGAGTGGGGTTATATTGAAGGGATGAGGGGGCTATACTTGGAAGAGTGGGGTTATATTGAAGGGATGAGGGGGGTATACTGGGAAGAGTGGGGTTATATTGAAGGGATGAGGGGGGTATACTGGGAAGAGTGGGGTTATATTGAAGGGATGAGGGGGTATACTGGGAAGAGTGGGGTTATATTGAAGGGATGAGGGGGGTATACTGGGAAGAGTGGGGTTATATTGAAGGGATGAGGGGGGTATATTGGGAAGAGTGGGGTTATATTGAAGGGATGAGAGGGTATACTGGGAAGAGGGGTTATATTGAAGGGATGAGGGGGTATACTGGGAAGAGGGGTTATATTGAAGGGATGAGGGGGTATACTGGGAAGAGGGGTTATATTGAAGGGATGAGGGGGCTAAATTGGGAAGAGTGGGGTTATATTGAAGGGATGAGGGGGGTATACTGGGAAGAGTGGGGTTATATTGAAGGGATGAGGGGGGTATACTGGGAAGAGTGGGGTTATATTGAAGGGATGAGAGGGTATACTGGGAAGAGGGGTTATATTGAAGGGATGAGGGGGTCTACTGGGAAGAGTGGGGTTATATTGAAGGGATGAGGGGGGTATACTGGGAAGAGTGGGGTTATATTGAAGGGATGAGGGGGTATATTGGGAAGAGTGGGGTTATATTGAAGGGATGAGGGGGTATACTGGGAAGAGTGGGGTTATATTGAAGTAAGTGTATAATTGGGTGTTGGGTAACCCTTTCTTCCTTTGTCCATTCTCTCATTCTCCCTTTTTCTTTCCGACCTGTAGGTGGCTCACTCCATCCGTCTCCTGCTGGAATACACGGGGACCCCGTATGAGGAGACACGATATGTGACTGGGGGCGGTGAGTGCATCACACGCGTGTGTTTGGGATACCACACACATGCTGCCATGTTTTGTGGCTCCCTTAAACAACCCCTCTGATCCCGGCACCGTTGGGATCGCTGCAGCCTCCTGCCGGGACCCTTGGGAGGGGTAAGCAGTCTGTACATGGGGTATTTTCTCTCCCATGGGTCAGTGCTTCTCGCTGGATGAATTCTGTCTTCTCATGATGCAGCCGCTCAAAATGGTCCAGCAGATGTTGCATAGTTACATAGTAGTAGATGAGGTTGAAAAAAGAAATACGTCCATTAAGTTCAACCTATGCTAAATTTAGACAACAGATACTTTATCCTATATCTATACTTATTGATCCAGAGGACGGCAAACAAACGCCCCCGTGTTATTTAATCCAATGATCTCATAAGGGGAAAAATAAATTCCTTCCTGACTCCAAGAATTGGCAATCAGATTATTCCCTGGATCAACATCCTTCCCATGTTTACTTACTGGGTATATCCCTGTATACCTTTCCTTTCTAAAAAGATGTCAAACCTTTTTTTGAACAAATTTATTGTATCTGCCATCAGTCTCAATGGGTAACGAATTCCAGATTTTAACTGCCCTTACTGTAAAGAACTCTTTCCTTTGTTGCTGGTGAAATCTCCTTTCCTCCAAACGAAAGGGATGTCCCTGAGTCCTTTGTACTGCCCTTGGGATGAATAGTTAATTTGAAAGCTCCTTGTACTGTCCCCGAATATATTTGTATATAGTTATCATAGACGCCTCTTTTCTAATGTAAATACATCTAATTTTGCTAGCCTCTCCACATAAGATAGATTGTCCATCCCCTTTATTAATTTTGTGGCTCTTCTTTGCACTCTCGTTCCAGAATGTCTTTTCTAGGAGTTGTGCCCAAAATTGTACTCCATATTCAAGGTGTGGTCTTACTCATGCTTTCTAAAAGGGCATAATTATGTTTACTTCCCTTCCATCCATTGCCCGTTTAATGCAAGATAAGATCTTGTTTGCCTTTGCAGCTACTGCATGACATTGGGCACTATTGCTAAGCCTGCTGTCTACAAGCACTCCTAAATCCTTCTCCATCAAGGATTCCCCCAATTTATCCCCATTTAATTTGTAAGTCGTCTTTTTATTCTTGTTTCCCAAATGCATAACCTTACATTTATCTGTATTAAACCTCATCTGACATTTACGTCTCTCCAAGTCCTTCTGGAGAGAAATTACATCCTGCTCTGATTCTGTTACCTTACACAATTTAGTATAATCAGCAAAGATGGAGACTTTGCTCTCGATCCCAACCTCAAGGTCATTAATAAACAAGTTAAAAAGCAGGGGTCCCAGTACCAATCCTTGAGGTACTCCATGACTGGATGCATGACTGAGTGCTTTTATGCAATGGAAGTGAAGTGACTGCTCTGAATGCAACCTGTGTCTGACCCAGTTAGCACAAGGAGCTTTGTACTTGGAGGATAGCTCTGCATTGTGGAGGATCTGGGACAGTTTTACACACCCAACTCTTCCCTGTATCAAAGCGCCTTGGGGAGAGCAGTGTTCTGTGCCGGGTGATGGGGCAGAGCTGATTTTTGAAAGATTCTCACAATATTTCTGTGAATAACTTAAATATATATATATATATATATATATATATATATATATATATATATATATATATATATATATATAAAGTAGTTGTGACTGTATAAATAAGTTATTGTAATATCATTCTTTAACCTGACAGTAGTAGATGCATGGATCAACCTTCCAGCTGTGGGTGGAAATACAGTGAAGGGGTTGAAGTTAACTTGTATGTGGTGTGACACTGTATCACACTATAGCCGGCACTCGCTGAGCCGCGGGGTAAGAGTATCACACCCCCATCTTGTGTTAATTGCTATTAGTTAGTGACCGTTAACGCCACATCGGGGAGTGATGCCACGCATTGCGGTTTGGGAAGCCCGGCTTATGTATTTAAGACACTGTAACATTGTGTGTACGCAGGGTGCCACGCCCTGTGTACGCAGGGTGCCACGCCCTGTGTGGGGTGTACCGGTGTGTCACACAGATTCCTCTCTTCTTTAGCCCCAGATTACGACAAGAGCCAGTGGCTGGACGTGAAGGAGACGCTGGGACTGGACTTCCCCAATGTACAAGTGACCTGGGGGGGGGGGGGGGTGGGAGATGTGTGGGGTGGTGGGAGATATGTGGGGGGGATATTGGGAGACTTGGACTTCACTAATGCACACGTGGGCTAAAGCCTCTAAATTGGTGGGATCATTTCATTTGCTGACTTTGGGAGGTTAGGGGGGGAAACCCATTTCATGGGGGGTGATACTTGTTACCCTCTCGTCCTGCAGATGCCGTACCTGTTGGACGGAGATGTGAAGCTGTCCCAGAGTAACGCCATCCTGCGCTACATTGCACGCAAGCACGGACTGTGTAAGAATCTGCCCCATAGTCTCCCAGTAATACCCCTTGAGGCAAGAGTCTTCCCTTCCCCCCCCCCCCCCCCAATTAAGGGGTGGTTGATGCTATGTGCCGATAATGCTGTTTTTGACAAATTGCCCATTGCTTTCATTTTGGCATTTTTACCGGAAATGGCCATTCTGCTGCTTTGGCACATCTAGAATCAGCCACCAAGTGTCACCCACCTCCCCATTGAGTCTCTCTTCTCACCAGGTGGGGAGTTGGAGGAAGAGCAGATCCGTGTGGATTTGGTGGAGAGCCATACAATAGATTTTCGGATGAGCCTTCTCGCCCTCGCCTATAACCCCCTGTTTGTGAGTCTGAGGGATGGGGAGATATTTGGGGGTTGAGATCAATATTAACCTGTTGCTTTTCCAACCCTCCCCCCAGGAGACACTGAAGGGGCCGTTCCTGGAGAAGTTACCTGTCATACTAACAAGATTCTCTCGCTTCCTTGGCAGCAGGGCTTGGTTTGCAGGAGAAAAGGTGCCCCCCCCCCTCAAACACCCCATCTCTTCCTTCCTCCCGTCCCCCCCAGCACCCCATCTCATTCCCTTGCCATACATCCTATCATCTTTCCCCTCCAATTCCTCTTCTCCGCTATCTGCTTTCTCTCCTGCTCCCCTGGGAGGTGGCAGTGCCAGGTGATGCCTTGGCAAACCTTGCGAGGGGCCCCCTGGGGTGTGTGGGTGGGATTCTGACTGCTCCCCCTTATCCCCCCAGATAACCTTTGCTGACTTCCTGATGTACGATGTTTTGGATCAACACCGGATGCTGGAACCAAAGTGTCTGCAAAGCTTCAAGAACCTGAAGGATTTCCTGACCCGATTTGAGGTGACTCTCACACCACAGGTGTCTTATCAGCCCCACTTTGACTATCTTATTAGTGCCCCCCCCCCCCAGCTGTCATCCGAGACCAGGGTGTATCTCTGCACACTGCCGGAGTTCTGTTACCATCAGGGCTTCTTCCCCCTCCACTCTTGCTGGGCATAAGGGCAGTAAGTAAATGTGGTGTAATGGATAAGGGTATACTATGGCCTGAATGCTGCTGTGCTGATTCTGCAGACCCAGTTATTGTTACATGGGTATTGATACTCCTATAATTATTCAGATGACTTTCCATATTGAGTTTTGGAAACGGAATTTCTCCCCCAATTAGGAACGTCATTGGTGTAGTTGTGCGCAATCCCCCCCCCCCCCTTGCTCTTTAACCTGCTACCTTTCTTCCTCCCCCAGGCTTTGCCTCCTGTTGCTGCGTATATGAAGTCCCCTCGCTTCATGAAGACCCCGATCTACAACCGCATGGCAGCCTGGTCCAACTGCAAATAGGGGGTCCTGTATATCCCCCCTTGTGCACTCTCCTCTTATGCTTTTTTTTTTTTGTATGACCCCTTCCTTACTATTTCTGCAGTAGCAGGATTACAATAGTCACAATAAATTGACCATTTGTCTATGTATAACTTTATATAGTGCCCACAATGTACTCTGCGCTGTATGAAAGAATGCAGTGAGGGAAAAGGGTTTAAGGTGAGAGAGCTGTAGCCAGGCGAGGGATTTAGGCTAAGGCCCCGGTAACTCCGCTGCAACGCGCGCCCGCGAGATTGGCGGCGCGTGCAGCCGATTCCCCGGTCTGCAGCTCACTGCAGGCAGAGAGACCGGGGGGGGGGGGGGGGGGCGTGACGGGGGCGCAGCCATGACGTCACCCGGCAGGTTCACCCTCATTGGCTGAGCCGCCAGGGGGCGTGCCGTATCGCTCGTCGCGAGTCCTGCTCTCAATTCTATTGACAGCAGGAGCAACTCTCGCCCCAGCGCTGCGGCCTCCCCTTGCAGCGGGCCCGGCGCCATTGAGGGGAGGGCTCTCGTCCGTGCAGCGTCCGCCACAGCGGACGCTGTAGTAGGCAGCGGGGTCAAGGCCTTAAGGAGGAGATGAGTAGAGACGATTGTGGGAGAAAGTAAAATTATTCTAGCGACAGAATTTTATATAGATTGCAGGGGAGAAAGTGGTGAGGCAGGGAGGCCTGTTAGCTGTAATGCTACAGTAATCCACATGGGAGAGGATAAGGGCATGCACCAGCGTTTTAGCAGCAGCGTGGCACAGAAAAGGGCAGATCTTGGCAATATTACAGAGCAAGAAGGAGCACATTTTAGCCATGCCGTGAATAGTAAAGGGACGTGACGGCGGCCGGGCAGGCGTCTGCCAGGAACAGCTCCAAGGTAACAGCAGCCAAAACCTCCACTGTGTGATGTGGAGACGCACTCACATTACAGGCAGTGATGTGATATGGGACACGTGACGGGTGTAGAGGGAGAAAGGGGGTGGCTGGTATTAAAGGAGTTGCACCCCATATGGCCATCTCCTGACCTCACCAGAGAGACAAGGGGTTAACTGGATTGTGGTCCAGGGATGAGGTTTGCACCTTGTTATACCTTGAAAATGTATGTTCCCCTGTTCCCATGTTTCATTATAAGCATGTATTTTAATGTTTTAAAGTGCATTTCTGTATCTCCAGTTCTGGAGGTCGCAGAGAGTTCATATTTGGCCAATATGTGGAGTCGCTGTAGGCATTAAAAACTGGCAAAGGTCGACCCACTGAGCCCACCAGAATGGAACTTATTAATATGTGTAGATATTAAAGTGTATATGTATTTTATTTTGGATCTGTTCTGAAAATGCAGACGCCATTTGCTAGGCTAATAGGTCATGAAGGGCAGACGGCTGAGTAGCCTAAGCACGGTGATCAAAAAGTAACTGCCTTGATTGTTACCCAATGTCTAGGGATTAAGTATTAATCAATGAACAAACTCTGTTACCTGAGGGCATGGGTTAGTCTGTTAGTCTGTTGTCTCCACATTAGAGAGTGGATACAGATAATTGTTCACCAATAGGCTGTGTTCAATGTTAAGAATAGGGTTGCACAGGTATATAAACTGTGTCAACCCTACAGTTTTTAGTTGTGCTGGAGTTGTGCTTCTGATTCCATTTTGAATGTCACTGGACTGCTGGAGAATTGCTAGCTGATACTTCTCCATCCCCCAACCCTAAGTAAGTGTTACCTTCTTGTCTGTTAATTGTACTATATTGCTGTGTTCACCTTATTTAAGGAATAAATTATATTTTATTATATCTAAGCCTCGTTCAGTTCAACCCAGATATTTGGTGTTCATTATATCTTGTCATAAGCTACTGTGACAAGCTCTATAATTAACTGGTGGCAGCGGCGGGATTGAACTGAACCTGTATTACAGTGTACGGTAATTACCCTGTAATATAGTGGGAACTCGAAGGGAATTGCGAGTTCCTGGGACTAAAGATATTGAACACACAGTAGTGCAACAGTTAACACAAGTTGTAACACCACCTCACTGCTGCGACTGAACCATGAGCTCAGCTGAAGGCTCATCCAACATGTGGACCCGAGCTCAGCTGAAGGACAAGTGCCGTGAATATGGACTGCCTTATGAGAACCAGGAGGTCGCAGACATGGTTGACGCAATCGGTGACTATGAAGCCCGGCTTGCAGAGCCTCAGGATACGGCTCAGCTTGCCCTTTTACAGCCACCCGGAGATCAGGGAAGGAACCCAGCGCTGGGGTGGCGGAATCTCGGGGAGGGAACGAGTGCACCTCCCGGGAGCAGTGCAACAGGAGGGGTACTGGTTGCTGCGGCTACCAGTCCGTTCACCCCTGAAATGTTGGCACTGATTACTGCATGGGGAGACAGAGGGACACCGGAGAAGCGGCTGCAGTTTATCACTATGGCAGTGAACAGACCCGCTTATTGCCCCCCTGTCCAACCCAACCAAGATGAACTCAAACTGGATCAGCACAGTTTCACCAAGTTCGTGGAAGGTACTGATCAGATCGACAGTTTTCTAAAGAACTTTGAGACACAGTGTCGGCGGTACAAAGTGCTTCCCCAGCATAGGGTTGCACGTTTGGACCCCTTACTGTCCGGCTTGGCTAAGCTGACGATGATGGCGCTTCCAGATGAGTATGCTGATGACTACGAACACCTGAAAGAACTGTTATTGTTTCAGTACGGTTTTACCCCTGAAGCCTACCGGGGTAAATTCCGGCAGGAGGAGAGGCAGCCCCAGGAGTCCTATGTTACCTACGTGACCCGCATGGCTTTATACGGGATACGCTGGGTGGAGGGCTATGAGGCACGGACTTACCAATGCCTGCTGGACCTCATCTTTCAGGAGCAGCTCATGGAGCAGTGCCCACAGGCGGTGAGGGCTTGGGTGTTCGACAAGAAGCCCAAGACTTACCAGGAGGCGGCGAGGTTTGCAGATGACTATGTGGCCAGCCGAGCCCTGATGACCGCCAAAACAGTAGCCAAGGCAGCGGCGGCACCGGCCAGAAGGTCTGCCAATACCCACCAATGGACTCAGAGGCCAACTGTCCCCAACTATAAAACAATACAGGGAATCCTTACCATAAACTAGACATCTGCAGTATAAACCTATATACACTATTCACAGTGAGGTCCCTCACCGGCAAACCTCAATATATATACACACACACACGCGCATATCCTGCGATGACATCACTATCACTGGGCTGAAGAGGGCGGGGCTATGATTCCGCCTAGTCACCCAGGTCCCAGCACTGTGTGATGGGGGAAAGGAAGGAGCGTTACCTTGTGGGTGCCCACATAGTTAACCCCTTAAGGCCATAGTAATACCAAGGGGGGGGGGGGGGGGGTGACAATTATAAAGCAATAATGTCAGAACTAGCCCAGAAATAAAAAAATTGATCTCAAAAAATAAAAAGTAATAGCAAAAAAAGGAACAAGAATTAAAAAAAAAAAAAAAGTATTTATACTGTGACCCAAAGGTAGGAAGGGAATATGGAAGGAAAATGGTGCAACTTGCGTCAAACAAGGAGCATCTGCGTCACTGTGCGAACAGCTGCATGTACAGATGTAGCAAGTTACCGGAGACGGTGTCTGCCGCGGTCGCGCTGCGGGGGATCCAGAATTAAAAAATGAACCAATGTTGTCTCACGGTTTGCGACACGTGGTACACACCCCCTATGTGTTTTTACCGCTTCTATAAGTGTCTGTTGCAGAATAAAGATGGTGATGGGTGCGAATTGTCTCTGAGTCGCTGTGATCTCCGCGTCACTGAACTCACTGCAAATACAGTTCCCAATCATGACAGTCTGAGTCACTGGGATAGAATAAAATGGCCACGGGGCTTGCTGCAGAAACCACAGAATCCAAAAGAACTCATTAGCTGCTTCTGATTGTGCTGTCCCTTTAAATAGCCTGAGCTGTCAGATGGGGCTGGAGCTTTCTCAGAGCTGATTGGCTGAGAGACAATATATCACTAGGCAACAGTTGGGAAACTTTACTAGGAGGCAGAGGCCCAGTCTGATGTAGCAGGATGATGATACTGGGGTACTGGGACATCCGGGGGGTGAGTGTAATAGAGTATAAGGGGTTACTGGGTGGAGGTGGGTAATGAAGTGTGAGGGATATGGGAGGAGGAATAATGGTGGTATACTGGGAAGAGTGGGGTTATACTGCGAAGAGGGGTTATATTGAAGGGATGAGGGGGGTATAGTGGGAAGAGGGGTGTTATATTGAAGGGATGAGAGGGGTATACTGGGAAGAGGGGTTATATTGAAGGAATGAGGGGGGTATAGTGGGAAGAGTGGGGTTATATTGAAGGGATGAGGGGGGTATACTGGGAAGAGTGGGGTTATATTGAAGGGAGGAGGGGGGTATACTGGGAAGAGTGGGGTTATATTGAAGGGATGAGGGGGTATACTGGGAAGAGTGGGGCTATATTGAAGGGATGAGGGGGTATACTGGGAAGACTGGGGTTATATTGAAGGGAGGAGGGGGGTATACTGGGAAGAGTGGGGTTATATTGAAGGGATGAGGGGGGTATACTGGGAAGATGGGTTATATTGAAGGGATGAGGGGGGTATACTTGGAAGAGGGGTTATATTGAAGGGATGAGGGGGTTATACTGGGAAGACTGGGGTTATATTGAAGGGAGGAGGGGGGTATACTGGGAAGACTGGGGTTATATTGAAGGGAGGAGGGGGGTATACTGGGAAGATGGGTTATATTGAAGGGATGAGGGGGGTATACTGGGAAGAGTGGGGTTATATTGAAGGGATGAGGGGGGTATACTGGGAAGAGTGGGGTTATATTGAAGAGATGAGGGGGGTATACTGGGAAGAGTGGGGCTATATTGAAGGGATGAGGGGGTATACTGGGAAGACTGGGGTTATATTGAAGGGAGGAGGGGGGTATACTGGGAAGAGTGGGGTTATATTGAAGGGATGAGGGGGGTATACTGGGAAGATGGGTTATATTGAAGGGATGAGGGGGGTATACTGGGAAGAGTGGGGTTATATTGAAGAGATGAGGGGGTATACTGGGAAGAGTGGGGCTATATTGAAGGGATGAGGGGGTATACTGGGAAGAGTGGGGTTATATTGAAGGGATGAGGGGGTATACTGGGAAGAGTGGGGTTATATTGAAGGGATGAGGGGGCTATACTTGGAAGAGTGGGGTTATATTGAAGGGATGAGGGGGGTATACTGGGAAGAGTGGGGTTATATTGAAGGGATGAGGGGGGTATACTGGGAAGAGTGGGGTTATATTGAAGGGATGAGGGGGTATACTGGGAAGAGTGGGGTTATATTGAAGGGATGAGGGGGGTATACTGGGAAGAGTGGGGTTATATTGAAGGGATGAGGGGGGTATATTGGGAAGAGTGGGGTTATATTGAAGGGATGAGAGGGTATACTGGGAAGAGGGGTTATATTGAAGGGATGAGGGGGTATACTGGGAAGAGGGGTTATATTGAAGGGATGAGGGGGTATACTGGGAAGAGGGGTTATATTGAAGGGATGAGGGGGCTAAATTGGGAAGAGTGGGGTTATATTGAAGGGATGAGGGGGGTATACTGGGAAGAGTGGGGTTATATTGAAGGGATGAGGGGGGTATACTGGGAAGAGTGGGGTTATATTGAAGGGATGAGAGGGTATACTGGGAAGAGGGGTTATATTGAAGGGATGAGGGGGTCTACTGGGAAGAGTGGGGTTATATTGAAGGGATGAGGGGGGTATACTGGGAAGAGTGGGGTTATATTGAAGGGATGAGGGGGTATATTGGGAAGAGGGGTTATATTGAAGGGATGAGGGGGTATACTGGGAAGAGTGGGGTTATATTGAAGTAAGTGTATAATTGGGTGTTGGGTAACCCTTTCTTCCTTTGTCCATTCTCTCATTCTCCCTTTTTCTTTCCGACCTGTAGGTGGCTCACTCCATCCGTCTCCTGCTGGAATACACGGGGACCCCGTATGAGGAGACACGATATGTGACTGGGGGCGGTGAGTGCATCACACGCGTGTGTTTGGGATACCACACACATGCTGCCATGTTTTGTGGCTCCCTTAAACAACCCCTCTGATCCCGGCACCGTTGGGATCGCTGCAGCCTCCTGCCGGGACCCTTGGGAGGGGTAAGCAGTCTGTACATGGGGTATTTTCTCTCCCATGGGTCAGTGCTTCTCGCTGGATGAATTCTGTCTTCTCATGATGCAGCCGCTCAAAATGGTCCAGCAGATGTTGCATACTTACATAGTAGTAGATGAGGTTGAAAAAAGAAATACGTCCATTAAGTTCAACCTATGCTAAATTTAGACAACAGATACTTTATCCTATATCTATACTTATTGATCCAGAGGACGGCAAACAAACGCCCCCGTGTTATTTAATCCAATGATCTCATAAGGGGAAAAATAAATTCCTTCCTGACTCCAAGAATTGGCAATCAGATTATTCCCTGGATCAACATCCTTCCCATGTTTACTTACTGGGTATATCCCTGTATACCTTTCCTTTCTAAAAAGATGTCAAACCTTTTTTTGAACAAATTTATTGTATCTGCCATCAGTCTCAATGGGTAACGAATTCCAGATTTTAACTGCCCTTACTGTAAAGAACTCTTTCCTTTGTTGCTGGTGAAATCTCCTTTCCTCCAAACGAAAGGGATGTCCCTGAGTCCTTTGTACTGCCCTTGGGATGAATAGTTAATTTGAAAGCTCCTTGTACTGTCCCCGAATATATTTGTATATAGTTATCATAGACGCCTCTTTTCTAATGTAAATACATCTAATTTTGCTAGCCTCTCCACATAAGATAGATTGTCCATCCCCTTTATTAATTTTGTGGCTCTTCTTTGCACTCTCGTTCCAGAATGTCTTTTCTAGGAGTTGTGCCCAAAATTGTACTCCATATTCAAGGTGTGGTCTTACTCATGCTTTCTAAAAGGGCATAATTATGTTTACTTCCCTTCCATCCATTGCCCGTTTAATGCAAGATAAGATCTTGTTTGCCTTTGCAGCTACTGCATGACATTGGGCACTATTGCTAAGCCTGCTGTCTACAAGCACTCCTAAATCCTTCTCCATCAAGGATTCCCCCAATTTATCCCCATTTAATTTGTAAGTCGTCTTTTTATTCTTGTTTCCCAAATGCATAACCTTACATTTATCTGTATTAAACCTCATCTGACATTTACGTCTCTCCAAGTCCTTCTGGAGAGAAATTACATCCTGCTCTGATTCTGTTACCTTACACAATTTAGTATAATCAGCAAAGATGGAGACTTTGCTCTCGATCCCAACCTCAAGGTCATTAATAAACAAGTTAAAAAGCAGGGGTCCCAGTACCAATCCTTGAGGTACTCCATGACTGGATGCATGACTGAGTGCTTTTATGCAATGGAAGTGAAGTGACTGCTCTGAATGCAACCTGTGTCTGACCCAGTTAGCACAAGGAGCTTTGTACTTGGAGGATAGCTCTGCATTGTGGAGGATCTGGGACAGTTTTACACACCCAACTCTTCCCTGTATCAAAGCGCCTTGGGGAGAGCAGTGTTCTGTGCCGGGTGATGGGGCAGAGCTGATTTTTGAAAGATTCTCACAATATTTCTGTGAATAACTTAAATATATATATATATATATATATATATATAAAGTAGTTGTGACTGTATAAATAAGTTATTGTAATATCATTCTTTAACCTGACAGTAGTAGATGCATGGATCAACCTTCCAGCTGTGGGTGGAAATACAGTGAAGGGGTTGAAGTTAACTTGTATGTGGTGTGACACTGTATCACACTATAGCCGGCACTCGCTGAGCCGCGGGGTAAGAGTATCACACCCCCATCTTGTGTTAATTGCTATTAGTTAGTGACCGTTAACGCCACATCGGGGAGTGATGCCACGCATTGCGGTTTGGGAAGCCCGGCTTATGTATTTAAGACACTGTAACATTGTGTGTACGCAGGGTGCCACGCCCTGTGTACGCAGGGTGCCACGCCCTGTGTGGGGTGTACCGGTGTGTCACACAGATTCCTCTCTTCTTTAGCCCCAGATTACGACAAGAGCCAGTGGCTGGACGTGAAGGAGACGCTGGGACTGGACTTCCCCAATGTACAAGTGACCTGGGGGGGGGGGGGGGTGGGAGATGTGTGGGGTGGTGGGAGATATGTGGGGGGGATATTGGGAGACTTGGACTTCACTAATGCACACGTGGGCTAAAGCCTCTAAATTGGTGGGATCATTTCATTTGCTGACTTTGGGAGGTTAGGGGGGGAAACCCATTTCATGGGGGGTGATACTTGTTACCCTCTCGTCCTGCAGATGCCGTACCTGTTGGACGGAGATGTGAAGCTGTCCCAGAGTAACGCCATCCTGCGCTACATTGCACGCAAGCACGGACTGTGTAAGAATCTGCCCCATAGTCTCCCAGTAATACCCCTTGAGGCAAGAGTCTTCCCTTCCCCCCCCCCCCCCCCCAATTAAGGGGTGGTTGATGCTATGTGCCGATAATGCTGTTTTTGACAAATTGCCCATTGCTTTCATTTTGGCATTTTTACCGGAAATGGCCATTCTGCTGCTTTGGCACATCTAGAATCAGCCACCAAGTGTCACCCACCTCCCCATTGAGTCTCTCTTCTCACCAGGTGGGGAGTTGGAGGAAGAGCAGATCCGTGTGGATTTGGTGGAGAGCCATACAATAGATTTTCGGATGAGCCTTCTCGCCCTCGCCTATAACCCCCTGTTTGTGAGTCTGAGGGATGGGGAGATATTTGGGGGTTGAGATCAATATTAACCTGTTGCTTTTCCAACCCTCCCCCCAGGAGACACTGAAGGGGCCGTTCCTGGAGAAGTTACCTGTCATACTAACAAGATTCTCTCGCTTCCTTGGCAGCAGGGCTTGGTTTGCAGGAGAAAAGGTGCCCCCCCCCCTCAAACACCCCATCTCTTCCTTCCTCCCGTCCCCCCCAGCACCCCATCTCATTCCCTTGCCATACATCCTATCATCTTTCCCCTCCAATTCCTCTTCTCCGCTATCTGCTTTCTCTCCTGCTCCCCTGGGAGGTGGCAGTGCCAGGTGATGCCTTGGCAAACCTTGCGAGGGGCCCCCTGGGGTGTGTGGGTGGGATTCTGACTGCTCCCCCTTATCCCCCCAGATAACCTTTGCTGACTTCCTGATGTACGATGTTTTGGATCAACACCGGATGCTGGAACCAAAGTGTCTGCAAAGCTTCAAGAACCTGAAGGATTTCCTGACCCGATTTGAGGTGACTCTCACACCACAGGTGTCTTATCAGCCCCACTTTGACTATCTTATTAGTGCCCCCCCCCCCCCAGCTGTCATCCGAGACCAGGGTGTATCTCTGCACACTGCCGGAGTTCTGTTACCATCAGGGCTTCTTCCCCCTCCACTCTTGCTGGGCATAAGGGCAGTAAGTAAATGTGGTGTAATGGATAAGGGTATACTATGGCCTGAATGCTGCTGTGCTGATTCTGCAGACCCAGTTATTGTTACATGGGTATTGATACTCCTATAATTATTCAGATGACTTTCCATATTGAGTTTTGGAAACGGAATTTCTCCCCCAATTAGGAACGTCATTGGTGTAGTTGTGCGCAATCCCCCCCCCCCCCTTGCTCTTTAACCTGCTACCTTTCTTCCTCCCCCAGGCTTTGCCTCCTGTTGCTGCGTATATGAAGTCCCCTCGCTTCATGAAGACCCCGATCTACAACCGCATGGCAGCCTGGTCCAACTGCAAATAGGGGGTCCTGTATATCCCCCCTTGTGCACTCTCCTCTTATGCTTTTTTTTTTTTGTATGACCCCTTCCTTACTATTTCTGCAGTAGCAGGATTACAATAGTCACAATAAATTGACCATTTGTCTATGTATAACTTTATATAGTGCCCACAATGTACTCTGCGCTGTATGAAAGAATGCAGTGAGGGAAAAGGGTTTAAGGTGAGAGAGCTGTAGCCAGGCGAGGGATTTAGGCTAAGGCCCCGGTAACTCCGCTGCAACGCGCGCCCGCGAGATTGGCGGCGCGTGCAGCCGATTCCCCGGTCTGCAGCTCACTGCAGGCAGAGAACCGGGGGGGGGGGGGGGGGGCGTGACGGGGGCGCAGCCATGACGTCACCCGGCAGGTTCACCCTCATTGGCTGAGCCGCCAGGGGGCGTGCCGTATCGCTCGTCGCGAGTCCTGCTCTCAATTCTATTGACAGCAGGAGCAACTCTCGCCCCAGCGCTGCGGCCTCCCCTTGCAGCGGGCCCGGCGCCATTGAGGGGAGGGCTCTCGTCCGTGCAGCGTCCGCCACAGCGGACGCTGTAGTAGGCAGCGGGGTCAAGGCCTTAAGGAGGAGATGAGTAGAGACGATTGTGGGAGAAAGTAAAATTATTCTAGCGACAGAATTTTATATAGATTGCAGGGGAGAAAGTGGTGAGGCAGGGAGGCCTGTTAGCTGTAATGCTACAGTAATCCACATGGGAGAGGATAAGGGCATGCACCAGCGTTTTAGCAGCAGCGTGGCACAGAAAAGGGCAGATCTTGGCAATATTACAGAGCAAGAAGGAGCACATTTTAGCCATGCCGTGAATAGTGAAGGAAAGGGACGTGACGGCGGCCGGGCAGGCGTCTGCCAGGAACAGCTCCAAGGTAACAGCAGCCAAAACCTCCACTGTGTGATGTGGAGACGCACTCACATTACAGGCAGTGATGTGATATGGGACACGTGACGGGTGTAGAGGGAGAAAGGGGGTGGCTGGTATTAAAGGAGTTGCACCCCATATGGCCATCTCCTGACCTCACCAGAGAGACAAGGGGTTAACTGGATTGTGGTCCAGGGATGAGGTTTGCACCTTGTTATACCTTGAAAATGTATGTTCCCCTGTTCCCATGTTTCATTATAAGCATGTATTTTAATGTTTTAAAGTGCATTTCTGTATCTCCAGTTCTGGAGGTCGCAGAGAGTTCATATTTGGCCAATATGTGGAGTCGCTGTAGGCATTAAAAACTGGCAAAGGTCGACCCACTGAGCCCACCAGAATGGAACTTATTAATATGTGTAGATATTAAAGTGTATATGTATTTTATTTTGGATCTGTTCTGAAAATGCAGACGCCATTTGCTAGGCTAATAGGTCATGAAGGGCAGACGGCTGAGTAGCCTAAGCACGGTGATCAAAAAGTAACTGCCTTGATTGTTACCCAATGTCTAGGGATTAAGTATTAATCAATGAACAAACTCTGTTACCTGAGGGCATGGGTTAGTCTGTTAGTCTGTTGTCTCCACATTAGAGAGTGGATACAGATAATTGTTCACCAATAGGCTGTGTTCAATGTTAAGAATAGGGTTGCACAGGTATATAAACTGTGTCAACCCTACAGTTTTTAGTTGTGCTGGAGTTGTGCTTCTGATTCCATTTTGAATGTCACTGGACTGCTGGAGAATTGCTAGCTGATACTTCTCCATCCCCCAACCCTAAGTAAGTGTTACCTTCTTGTCTGTTAATTGTACTATATTGCTGTGTTCACCTTATTTAAGGAATAAATTATATTTTATTATATCTAAGCCTCGTTCAGTTCAACCCAGATATTTGGTGTTCATTATATCTTGTCATAAGCTACTGTGACAAGCTCTATAATTAACTGGTGGCAGCGGCGGGATTGAACTGAACCTGTATTACAGTGTACGGTAATTACCCTGTAATATAGTGGGAACTCGAAGGGAATTGCGAGTTCCTGGGACTAAAGATATTGAACACACAGTAGTGCAACAGTTAACACAAGTTGTAACACCACCTCACTGCTGCGACTGAACCATGAGCTCAGCTGAAGGCTCATCCAACATGTGGACCCGAGCTCAGCTGAAGGACAAGTGCCGTGAATATGGACTGCCTTATGAGAACCAGGAGGTCGCAGACATGGTTGACGCAATCGGTGACTATGAAGCCCGGCTTGCAGAGCCTCAGGATACGGCTCAGCTTGCCCTTTTACAGCCACCCGGAGATCAGGGAAGGAACCCAGCGCTGGGGTGGCGGAATCTCGGGGAGGGAACGAGTGCACCTCCCGGGAGCAGTGCAACAGGAGGGGTACTGGTTGCTGCGGCTACCAGTCCGTTCACCCCTGAAATGTTGGCACTGATTACTGCATGGGGAGACAGAGGGACACCGGAGAAGCGGCTGCAGTTTATCACTATGGCAGTGAACAGACCCGCTTATTGCCCCCCTGTCCAACCCAACCAAGATGAACTCAAACTGGATCAGCACAGTTTCACCAAGTTCGTGGAAGGTACTGATCAGATCGACAGTTTTCTAAAGAACTTTGAGACACAGTGTCGGCGGTACAAAGTGCTTCCCCAGCATAGGGTTGCACGTTTGGACCCCTTACTGTCCGGCTTGGCTAAGCTGACGATGATGGCGCTTCCAGATGAGTATGCTGATGACTACAAACACCTGAAAGAACTGTTATTGTTTCAGTACGGTTTTACCCCTGAAGCCTACCGGGGTAAATTCCGGCAGGAGGAGAGGCAGCCCCAGGAGTCCTATGTTACCTACGTGACCCGCATGGCTTTATACGGGATACGCTGGGTGGAGGGCTATGAGGCACGGACTTACCAATGCCTGCTGGACCTCATCTTTCAGGAGCAGCTCATGGAGCAGTGCCCACAGGCGGTGAGGGCTTGGGTGTTCGACAAGAAGCCCAAGACTTACCAGGAGGCGGCGAGGTTTGCAGATGACTATGTGGCCAGCCGAGCCCTGATGACCGCCAAAACAGTAGCCAAGGCAGCGGCGGCACCGGCCAGAAGGTCTGCCAATACCCACCAATGGACTCAGAGGCCAACTGTCCCCAACTATAAAACAATACAGGGAATCCTTACCATAAACTAGACATCTGCAGTATAAACCTATATACACTATTCACAGTGAGGTCCCTCACCGGCAAACCTCAATATATATACACACACACACGCGCATATCCTGCGATGACATCACTATCACTGGGCTGAAGAGGGCGGGGCTATGATTCCGCCTAGTCACCCAGGTCCCAGCACTGTGTGATGGGGGAAAGGAAGGAGCGTTACCTTGTGGGTGCCCACATAGTTAACCCCTTAAGGCCATAGTAATACCAAGGGGGGGGGGGGGTGACAATTATAAAGCAATAATGTCAGAACTAGCCCAGAAATAAAAAAATTGATCTCAAAAAATAAAAAGTAATAGCAAAAAAAGGAACAAGAATTAAAAAAAAAAAAAAAGTATTTATACTGTGACCCAAAGGTAGGAAGGGAATATGGAAGGAAAATGGTGCAACTTGCGTCAAACAAGGAGCATCTGCGTCACTGTGCGAACAGCTGCATGTACAGATGTAGCAAGTTACCGGAGACGGTGTCTGCCGCGGTCGCGCTGCGGGGGATCCAGAATTAAAAAATGAACCAATGTTGTCTCACGGTTTGCGACACGTGGTACACACCCCCTATGTGTTTTTACCGCTTCTATAAGTGTCTGTTGCAGAATAAAGATGGTGATGGGTGCGAATTGTCTCTGAGTCGCTGTGATCTCCGCGTCACTGAACTCACTGCAAATACAGTTCCCAATCATGACAGTCTGAGTCACTGGGATAGAATAAAATGGCCACGGGGCTTGCTGCAGAAACCACAGAATCCAAAAGAACTCATTAGCTGCTTCTGATTGTGCTGTCCCTTTAAATAGCCTGAGCTGTCAGATGGGGCTGGAGCTTTCTCAGAGCTGATTGGCTGAGAGACAATATATCACTAGGCAACAGTTGGGAAACTTTACTAGGAGGCAGAGGCCCAGTCTGATGTAGCAGGATGATGATACTGGGGTACTGGGACATCCGGGGGGTGAGTGTAATAGAGTATAAGGGGTTACTGGGTGGAGGTGGGTAATGAAGTGTGAGGGATATGGGAGGAGGAATAATGGTGGTATACTGGGAAGAGTGGGGTTATACTGCGAAGAGGGGTTATATTGAAGGGATGAGGGGGGTATAGTGGGAAGAGGGGTGTTATATTGAAGGGATGAGAGGGGTATACTGGGAAGAGGGGTTATATTGAAGGAATGAGGGGGGTATAGTGGGAAGAGTGGGGTTATATTGAAGGGATGAGGGGGGTATACTGGGAAGAGTGGGGTTATATTGAAGGGAGGAGGGGGGTATACTGGGAAGAGTGGGGTTATATTGAAGGGATGAGGGGGTATACTGGGAAGAGTGGGGCTATATTGAAGGGATGAGGGGGTATACTGGGAAGACTGGGGTTATATTGAAGGGAGGAGGGGGGTATACTGGGAAGAGTGGGGTTATATTGAAGGGATGAGGGGGGTATACTGGGAAGATGGGTTATATTGAAGGGATGAGGGGGGTATACTTGGAAGAGGGGTTATATTGAAGGGATGAGGGGGTTATACTGGGAAGACTGGGGTTATATTGAAGGGAGGAGGGGGGTATACTGGGAAGACTGGGGTTATATTGAAGGGAGGAGGGGGGTATACTGGGAAGATGGGTTATATTGAAGGGATGAGGGGGGTATACTGGGAAGAGTGGGGTTATATTGAAGGGATGAGGGGGGTATACTGGGAAGAGTGGGGTTATATTGAAGAGATGAGGGGGGTATACTGGGAAGAGTGGGGCTATATTGAAGGGATGAGGGGGTATACTGGGAAGACTGGGGTTATATTGAAGGGAGGAGGGGGGTATACTGGGAAGAGTGGGGTTATATTGAAGGGATGAGGGGGGTATACTGGGAAGATGGGTTATATTGAAGGGATGAGGGGGGTATACTGGGAAGAGTGGGGTTATATTGAAGAGATGAGGGGGTATACTGGGAAGAGTGGGGCTATATTGAAGGGATGAGGGGGTATACTGGGAAGAGTGGGGTTATATTGAAGGGATGAGGGGGTATACTGGGAAGAGTGGGGTTATATTGAAGGGATGAGGGGGCTATACTTGGAAGAGTGGGGTTATATTGAAGGGATGAGGGGGGTATACTGGGAAGAGTGGGGTTATATTGAAGGGATGAGGGGGGTATACTGGGAAGAGTGGGGTTATATTGAAGGGATGAGGGGGTATACTGGGAAGAGTGGGGTTATATTGAAGGGATGAGGGGGGTATACTGGGATGAGTGGGGTTATATTGAAGGGATGAGGGGGGTATATTGGGAAGAGTGGGGTTATATTGAAGGGATGAGAGGGTATACTGGGAAGAGGGGTTATATTGAAGGGATGAGGGGGTATACTGGGAAGAGGGGTTATATTGAAGGGATGAGGGGGTATACTGGGAAGAGGGGTTATATTGAAGGGATGAGGGGGCTAAATTGGGAAGAGTGGGGTTATATTGAAGGGATGAGGGGGGTATACTGGGAAGAGTGGGGTTATATTGAAGGGATGAGGGGGGTATACTGGGAAGAGTGGGGTTATATTGAAGGGATGAGAGGGTATACTGGGAAGAGGGGTTATATTGAAGGGATGAGGGGGTCTACTGGGAAGAGTGGGGTTATATTGAAGGGATGAGGGGGGTATACTGGGAAGAGTGGGGTTATATTGAAGGGATGAGGGGGTATATTGGGAAGAGTGGGGTTATATTGAAGGGATGAGGGGGTATACTGGGAAGAGTGGGGTTATATTGAAGTAAGTGTATAATTGGGTGTTGGGTAACCCTTTCTTCCTTTGTCCATTCTCTCATTCTCCCTTTTTCTTTCCGACCTGTAGGTGGCTCACTCCATCCGTCTCCTGCTGGAATACACGGGGACCCCGTATGAGGAGACACGATATGTGACTGGGGGCGGTGAGTGCATCACACGCGTGTGTTTGGGATACCACACACATGCTGCCATGTTTTGTGGCTCCCTTAAACAACCCCTCTGATCCCGGCACCGTTGGGATCGCTGCAGCCTCCTGCCGGGACCCTTGGGAGGGGTAAGCAGTCTGTACATGGGGTATTTTCTCTCCCATGGGTCAGTGCTTCTCGCTGGATGAATTCTGTCTTCTCATGATGCAGCCGCTCAAAATGGTCCAGCAGATGTTGCATAGTTACATAGTAGTAGATGAGGTTGAAAAAAGAAATACGTCCATTAAGTTCAACCTATGCTAAATTTAGACAACAGATACTTTATCCTATATCTATACTTATTGATCCAGAGGACGGCAAACAAACGCCCCCGTGTTATTTAATCCAATGATCTCATAAGGGGAAAAATAAATTCCTTCCTGACTCCAAGAATTGGCAATCAGATTATTCCCTGGATCAACATCCTTCCCATGTTTACTTACTGGGTATATCCCTGTATACCTTTCCTTTCTAAAAAGATGTCAAACCTTTTTTTGAACAAATTTATTGTATCTGCCATCAGTCTCAATGGGTAACGAATTCCAGATTTTAACTGCCCTTACTGTAAAGAACTCTTTCCTTTGTTGCTGGTGAAATCTCCTTTCCTCCAAACGAAAGGGATGTCCCTGAGTCCTTTGTACTGCCCTTGGGATGAATAGTTAATTTGAAAGCTCCTTGTACTGTCCCCGAATATATTTGTATATAGTTATCATAGACGCCTCTTTTCTAATGTAAATACATCTAATTTTGCTAGCCTCTCCACATAAGATAGATTGTCCATCCCCTTTATTAATTTTGTGGCTCTTCTTTGCACTCTCGTTCCAGAATGTCTTTTCTAGGAGTTGTGCCCAAAATTGTACTCCATATTCAAGGTGTGGTCTTACTCATGCTTTCTAAAAGGGCATAATTATGTTTACTTCCCTTCCATCCATTGCCCGTTTAATGCAAGATAAGATCTTGTTTGCCTTTGCAGCTACTGCATGACATTGGGCACTATTGCTAAGCCTGCTGTCTACAAGCACTCCTAAATCCTTCTCCATCAAGGATTCCCCCAATTTATCCCCATTTAATTTGTAAGTCGTCTTTTTATTCTTGTTTCCCAAATGCATAACCTTACATTTATCTGTATTAAACCTCATCTGACATTTACGTCTCTCCAAGTCCTTCTGGAGAGAAATTACATCCTGCTCTGATTCTGTTACCTTACACAATTTAGTATAATCAGCAAAGATGGAGACTTTGCTCTCGATCCCAACCTCAAGGTCATTAATAAACAAGTTAAAAAGCAGGGGTCCCAGTACCAATCCTTGAGGTACTCCATGACTGGATGCATGACTGAGTGCTTTTATGCAATGGAAGTGAAGTGACTGCTCTGAATGCAACCTGTGTCTGACCCAGTTAGCACAAGGAGCTTTGTACTTGGAGGATAGCTCTGCATTGTGGAGGATCTGGGACAGTTTTACACACCCAACTCTTCCCTGTATCAAAGCGCCTTGGGGAGAGCAGTGTTCTGTGCCGGGTGATGGGGCAGAGCTGATTTTTGAAAGATTCTCACAATATTTCTGTGAATAACTTAAATATATATATATATATATATATATATATATATAAAGTAGTTGTGACTGTATAAATAAGTTATTGTAATATCATTCTTTAACCTGACAGTAGTAGATGCATGGATCAACCTTCCAGCTGTGGGTGGAAATACAGTGAAGGGGTTGAAGTTAACTTGTATGTGGTGTGACACTGTATCACACTATAGCCGGCACTCGCTGAGCCGCGGGGTAAGAGTATCACACCCCCATCTTGTGTTAATTGCTATTAGTTAGTGACCGTTAACGCCACATCGGGGAGTGATGCCACGCATTGCGGTTTGGGAAGCCCGGCTTATGTATTTAAGACACTGTAACATTGTGTGTACGCAGGGTGCCACGCCCTGTGTACGCAGGGTGCCACGCCCTGTGTGGGGTGTACCGGTGTGTCACACAGATTCCTCTCTTCTTTAGCCCCAGATTACGACAAGAGCCAGTGGCTGGACGTGAAGGAGACGCTGGGACTGGACTTCCCCAATGTACAAGTGACCTGGGGGGGGAGGGGGTGGGAGATGTGTGGGGTGGTGGGAGATATGTGGGGGGGATATTGGGAGACTTGGACTTCACTAATGCACACGTGGGCTAAAGCCTCTAAATTGGTGGGATCATTTCATTTGCTGACTTTGGGAGGTTAGGGGGGGAAACCCATTTCATGGGGGGTGATACTTGTTACCCTCTCGTCCTGCAGATGCCGTACCTGTTGGACGGAGATGTGAAGCTGTCCCAGAGTAACGCCATCCTGCGCTACATTGCACGCAAGCACGGACTGTGTAAGAATCTGCCCCATAGTCTCCCAGTAATACCCCTTGAGGCAAGAGTCTTCCCTTCCCCCCCCCCCCCCAATTAAGGGGTGGTTGATGCTATGTGCCGATAATGCTGTTTTTGACAAATTGCCCATTGCTTTCATTTTGGCATTTTTACCGGAAATGGCCATTCTGCTGCTTTGGCACATCTAGAATCAGCCACCAAGTGTCACCCACCTCCCCATTGAGTCTCTCTTCTCACCAGGTGGGGAGTTGGAGGAAGAGCAGATCCGTGTGGATTTGGTGGAGAGCCATACAATAGATTTTCGGATGAGCCTTCTCGCCCTCGCCTATAACCCCCTGTTTGTGAGTCTGAGGGATGGGGAGATATTTGGGGGTTGAGATCAATATTAACCTGTTGCTTTTCCAACCCTCCCCCCAGGAGACACTGAAGGGGCCGTTCCTGGAGAAGTTACCTGTCATACTAACAAGATTCTCTCGCTTCCTTGGCAGCAGGGCTTGGTTTGCAGGAGAAAAGGTGCCCCCCCCCCTCAAACACCCCATCTCTTCCTTCCTCCCGTCCCCCCCAGCACCCCATCTCATTCCCTTGCCATACATCCTATCATCTTTCCCCTCCAATTCCTCTTCTCCGCTATCTGCTTTCTCTCCTGCTCCCCTGGGAGGTGGCAGTGCCAGGTGATGCCTTGGCAAACCTTGCGAGGGGCCCCCTGGGGTGTGTGGGTGGGATTCTGACTGCTCCCCCTTATCCCCCCAGATAACCTTTGCTGACTTCCTGATGTACGATGTTTTGGATCAACACCGGATGCTGGAACCAAAGTGTCTGCAAAGCTTCAAGAACCTGAAGGATTTCCTGACCCGATTTGAGGTGACTCTCACACCACAGGTGTCTTATCAGCCCCACTTTGACTATCTTATTAGTGCCCCCCCCCCCCCAGCTGTCATCCGAGACCAGGGTGTATCTCTGCACACTGCCGGAGTTCTGTTACCATCAGGGCTTCTTCCCCCTCCACTCTTGCTGGGCATAAGGGCAGTAAGTAAATGTGGTGTAATGGATAAGGGTATACTATGGCCTGAATGCTGCTGTGCTGATTCTGCAGACCCAGTTATTGTTACATGGGTATTGATACTCCTATAATTATTCAGATGACTTTCCATATTGAGTTTTGGAAACGGAATTTCTCCCCCAATTAGGAACGTCATTGGTGTAGTTGTGCGCAATCCCCCCCCCCCCCCCCTTGCTCTTTAACCTGCTACCTTTCTTCCTCCCCCAGGCTTTGCCTCCTGTTGCTGCGTATATGAAGTCCCCTCGCTTCATGAAGACCCCGATCTACAACCGCATGGCAGCCTGGTCCAACTGCAAATAGGGGGTCCTGTATATCCCCCCTTGTGCACTCTCCTCTTATGCTTTTTTTTTTTTGTATGACCCCTTCCTTACTATTTCTGCAGTAGCAGGATTACAATAGTCACAATAAATTGACCATTTGTCTATGTATAACTTTATATAGTGCCCACAATGTACTCTGCGCTGTATGAAAGAATGCAGTGAGGGAAAAGGGTTTAAGGTGAGAGAGCTGTAGCCAGGCGAGGGATTTAGGCTAAGGCCCCGGTAACTCCGCTGCAACGCGCGCCCGCGAGATTGGCGGCGCGTGCAGCCGATTCCCCAGTCTGCAGCTCACTGCAGGCAGAGAGACCGGGGGGGGGGGGGGGGGCGTGACGGGGGCGCAGCCATGACGTCACCCGGCAGGTTCACCCTCATTGGCTGAGCCGCCAGGGGGCGTGCCGTATCGCTCGTCGCGAGTCCTGCTCTCAATTCTATTGACAGCAGGAGCAACTCTCGCCCCAGCGCTGCGGCCTCCCCTTGCAGCGGGCCCGGCGCCATTGAGGGGAGGGCTCTCGTCCGTGCAGCGTCCGCCACAGCGGACGCTGTAGTAGGCAGCGGGGTCAAGGCCTTAAGGAGGAGATGAGTAGAGACGATTGTGGGAGAAAGTAAAATTATTCTAGCGACAGAATTTTATATAGATTGCAGGGGAGAAAGTGGTGAGGCAGGGAGGCCTGTTAGCTGTAATGCTACAGTAATCCACATGGGAGAGGATAAGGGCATGCACCAGCGTTTTAGCAGCAGCGTGGCACAGAAAAGGGCAGATCTTGGCAATATTACAGAGCAAGAAGGAGCACATTTTAGCCATGCCGTGAATAGTGAAGGAAAGGGACGTGACGGCGGCCGGGCAGGCGTCTGCCAGGAACAGCTCCAAGGTAACAGCAGCCAAAACCTCCACTGTGTGATGTGGAGACGCACTCACATTACAGGCAGTGATGTGATATGGGACACGTGACGGGTGTAGAGGGAGAAAGGGGGTGGCTGGTATTAAAGGAGTTGCACCCCATATGGCCATCTCCTGACCTCACCAGAGAGACAAGGGGTTAACTGGATTGTGGTCCAGGGATGAGGTTTGCACCTTGTTATACCTTGAAAATGTATGTTCCCCTGTTCCCATGTTTCATTATAAGCATGTATTTTAATGTTTTAAAGTGCATTTCTGTATCTCCAGTTCTGGAGGTCGCAGAGAGTTCATATTTGGCCAATATGTGGAGTCGCTGTAGGCATTAAAAACTGGCAAAGGTCGACCCACTGAGCCCACCAGAATGGAACTTATTAATATGTGTAGATATTAAAGTGTATATGTATTTTATTTTGGATCTGTTCTGAAAATGCAGACGCCATTTGCTAGGCTAATAGGTCATGAAGGGCAGACGGCTGAGTAGCCTAAGCACGGTGATCAAAAAGTAACTGCCTTGATTGTTACCCAATGTCTAGGGATTAAGTATTAATCAATGAACAAACTCTGTTACCTGAGGGCATGGGTTAGTCTGTTAGTCTGTTGTCTCCACATTAGAGAGTGGATACAGATAATTGTTCACCAATAGGCTGTGTTCAATGTTAAGATTAGGGTTGCACAGGTATATAAACTGTGTCAACCCTACAGTTTTTAGTTGTGCTGGAGTTGTGCTTCTGATTCCATTTTGAATGTCACTGGACTGCTGGAGAATTGCTAGCTGATACTTCTCCATCCCCCAACCCTAAGTAAGTGTTACCTTCTTGTCTGTTAATTGTACTATATTGCTGTGTTCACCTTATTTAAGGAATAAATTATATTTTATTATATCTAAGCCTCGTTCAGTTCAACCCAGATATTTGGTGTTCATTATATCTTGTCATAAGCTACTGTGACAAGCTCTATAATTAACTGGTGGCAGCGGCGGGATTGAACTGAACCTGTATTACAGTGTACGGTAATTACCCTGTAATATAGTGGGAACTCGAAGGGAATTGCGAGTTCCTGGGACTAAAGATATTGAACACACAGTAGTGCAACAGTTAACACAAGTTGTAACACCACCTCACTGCTGCGACTGAACCATGAGCTCAGCTGAAGGCTCATCCAACATGTGGACCCGAGCTCAGCTGAAGGACAAGTGCCGTGAATATGGACTGCCTTATGAGAACCAGGAGGTCGCAGACATGGTTGACGCAATCGGTGACTATGAAGCCCGGCTTGCAGAGCCTCAGGATACGGCTCAGCTTGCCCTTTTACAGCCACCCGGAGATCAGGGAAGGAACCCAGCGCTGGGGTGGCGGAATCTCGGGGAGGGAACGAGTGCACCTCCCGGGAGCAGTGCAACAGGAGGGGTACTGGTTGCTGCGGCTACCAGTCCGTTCACCCCTGAAATGTTGGCACTGATTACTGCATGGGGAGACAGAGGGACACCGGAGAAGCGGCTGCAGTTTATCACTATGGCAGTGAACAGACCCGCTTATTGCCCCCCTGTCCAACCCAACCAAGATGAACTCAAACTGGATCAGCACAGTTTCACCAAGTTCGTGGAAGGTACTGATCAGATCGACAGTTTTCTAAAGAACTTTGAGACACAGTGTCGGCGGTACAAAGTGCTTCCCCAGCATAGGGTTGCACGTTTGGACCCCTTACTGTCCGGCTTGGCTAAGCTGACGATGATGGCGCTTCCAGATGAGTATGCTGATGACTACGAACACCTGAAAGAACTGTTATTGTTTCAGTACGGTTTTACCCCTGAAGCCTACCGGGGTAAATTCCGGCAGGAGGAGAGGCAGCCCCAGGAGTCCTATGTTACCTACGTGACCCGCATGGCTTTATACGGGATACGCTGGGTGGAGGGCTATGAGGCACGGACTTACCAATGCCTGCTGGACCTCATCTTTCAGGAGCAGCTCATGGAGCAGTGCCCACAGGCGGTGAGGGCTTGGGTGTTCGACAAGAAGCCCAAGACTTACCAGGAGGCGGCGAGGTTTGCAGATGACTATGTGGCCAGCCGAGCCCTGATGACCGCCAAAACAGTAGCCAAGGCAGCGGCGGCACCGGCCAGAAGGTCTGCCAATACCCACCAATGGACTCAGAGGCCGCCTGCGGGCAGCAGTTCACCGAAAGCAGGGGAGCTCCAGCACGAGTGCCGGTGCTACAACTGCAACCGCCCTGGTCACATCAGACCAGATTGCCCAGAACCCCTGCGTTCCGGCGGACCCCATCAGGGGCAACGCACCCCAGCTGCGAAGCCGGTAGCCCGCGTGCAGGTGGCTTCCACCGAAGCAGCCGGACCGGTCCTGGACACAACTCCCAGCGAGACGTCCCATGCAACGCCTGTCCCGGTTTCATCGGTGCCTACAGCCAGGAGCGGAGGACATCTCAGCGTGGACCTGCAGCAGACGGACGGCCGGAGCAGACATCTCACCCCGGTCACAGTCGGTGACAGGCAAGCAGTCAGCTTGCTGGATTCAGGAGCTGCAGTGACCCTGGTCCGACCTGATATGGTCCGGCCAGAGGAATTGATCCCAGGCCCTGGGATACAGATCACTGTGGCCGACGGAGAGCCACGTTTCCTGCAAGTGGCCAGAATCTTTTTGGATTGGGGGGAGGGCCAGGGTGTGCGGGAGGTAGGGGTTTTACCCGGTTTGGATGCCGGTGTTCTTCTTGGCAACGATCTGGGACCAATGACCTGCACCTATGACCGAGTGCCCAAACCTGCTGCAGTGGCGGCGGTTACCCGGAGCCAGACGGCGGCAATGGCGGCGGTGCCAGTCCCCCAGCCTTTGGGACCAACGTTAGCGGAGGGCGCAGAGGAGCCCGGGGAGGTAAGCCAGGATCAGTTGCAACCACAGACTGACGTACTGTTTCCCCTCACCCTTCCCCATTCTCCGGACAATGACATGAGTGGGGGGTGGCCAGAATTAGAAGCCCAGTTTAGGGAGGCAGTGAAGGCAGGCCCAACCCTGGCCGGCGTGAGACTTCGGGCGTCCGAATCTCAGGAAGGGGAGGGCACTGTCAGGAATTGGCATTCTCCTCGCTTCCCACACAGAGCACTCCCTCTCCGCAGCGAGCCCCTGGACACACAAAACAATCCTGCCTTACCGGCCTCCACGGCTCCTCGCCCCTGCCGCCGTCACGGGATCACTCCCCTCGGCGATTCCTCTGCTCAGCGCCGGGCGCGCCCACGCCCTCCTGCATGCACACCTACACGCACGCCAGCCCCAGACGTTATGTGCATGCATTCCCAGCTTACAGAGCACACGCCTAACAGAGCACTTTTAACCACTGCTCCTGCAGTGAGGCGTCGCCCCCAAGCATCACACAGTTCCATGCAAATCAAGGATTACACTCAGCTGGGCTGTAACACCTCCCTCCTATCAGGGAGGACTCCTTGCAGTCCTCCAGGCCTGCCCCCTTTTCCCATTGGCCTGCCCAGCTTTATTATTATGCCTGTGCTTCCCATCACTCGTCGCTCGACATAGTCTCTGTATGGAAGTACTTCTGGATTCTCTCAGTGTTTTCACAGGTTCTGACGCGGCTTGTACGACTACCCCCTCTGGTTCTCGATCTCGGCACCCCTTGGTAAACGCTCACTCTGGTAACCCCTTGAACACGGCTTGGACTACGACCTATCTCCACTCTCCACTCCCTGACGTCGGCAAGGCATTCATCACTCTATCTCTACAACCGGTATTGTCTACCTTACTACACCTGGCCTGGCAACGCTTCATACCACACTCCGGACACGCTCCCTTTGCTGCAGGTACGTGTATTACCACTTCCCCCTTCAGCTCAGGGGACGGGTCTGGTCTGCGGGCAGCACCGGCGTAACATTATGTCGAGCCCACAAGACGCAGACCAGACCGAACTACAGCAGTTTCTCTCTAATCTGCTTCAGCAAAACCAGGCCATGGCGGATCAAATTGTGGCACTTACACGCCAGGTCGCAGTACTCTCAGACAGGGTACCGACCGCGATCCCGCCAGATGTAAGCCCCCACTCCGCAAGCGCACTTAGCAGCTCAGATTTAAGGATTCCTCCCCCCAAGCCTTATGCAGGTGAACCGCAAGATTGTAGGGGTTTCCTAAACCAGTGTGAGGTGCAGTTTGAAATGGCCCCCCATCTCTACAATACTGATCGCAAGAAGGTAGCCTACATTTATAACCTCCTCACTGGCAGCGCCCTGGCTTGGGCTTCCCCGGTTTGGGAGCGACGTTCTGACCTTACCCAAGATTACCCGGCATTTAAAGCCGAGTTTCTACAGGTATTCGATTCCCCCGCTCGTCGGGAGATGGCATCTGTTTCTCTCCTCCAGATCACTCAGGGACGGCGGATGGTGACACAGTATGCTGTGGAATTCCGGACTCTTGCAGTCGAGACTAACTGGGGACAAGTCTCGTCTCCGTATTCTGGCAAGGCCTGGCAGATCCCATCAAGGACGAACTCTCTCGCCAATCCAGGCCGGATCAACTGGAGGTCCTGATTGATTTGGCCGTCCGAGTGGATCAACGCATCCAGGTACGCCGCTCAGAGCGTCAGCGCACTCGCTTCCATAACTTTCAAGTTCCGTTCCCCAGTACTCTCAGCAGCACTATTGCTCCCCCAAGTACTACCACACCTCTTCGTCCTGCACTGGAGTTGCCAGAGCCAATGCAATTGGGGGTACAACGCATCCGCACACCGATACGGCAGTTCCGCCACGCCGGGAGATTGTGTTTCTACTGCGGATCCATGGAACATCTGGTTCGGGAGTGTCCACTGTGTCCGGGAAACAGGAACACCCAGTGAGTACAGAGGGGCTCTCTCTGGGTGTAATGTCTCCACGTCCCCTTCAAAAAAATGAACTCCCTAAGAAACTTACATTTCCAGTCTTCCTTTCAGGCGATAAGTTCAAGACTTCTACTGCCGCTTTCATTGACTCAGGAGCTGGAGGAAACTTCATGGATCTTGAATTCGACAGGGTAAACCGTATACCACTAGTGAGAAAGAAGGTTCCCATCGCACTCGTCGGTATCGATGGACGTCCTCTTACCCCGGCCCACATCTCCTTAGAGACGGCTCCCTTGCTTCTGTCTTCACATCTGCACAAGGAGACCTTAGTTCTCAATGCCATTCACGCTCCTGGGATACCCATCACCCTTGGTCTTCCTTTGCTACAGCTTAACAATCCTCTCATTGACTGGACTGCCTCCGCTCCCATTTCTGCCTCCGCTCCCATTTCCTGGAGGTCGAGGTCAGACGAGACTCATCAACTGCTGGCCAATACCTCTGTTCCCGAAGTTATTCTACCTTCCGTTTACCATCAATTCCGGGACGTTTTCAATAAGGTACAGTCAGACCTCTTGCCGCCACACAGGACTTACGATTGTCCAATAGATCTAGTTCCTGGTTACTCCCTACCCAAGTCCAAGACCTACCCCTTATCATTACCAGAATCTCACGCTATGGATGAATATATCCAGGAGAATCTCAACAAAGGCTTTATTCGTCACTCCAATTCCCCAGCAGGGGCTGGGTTTTTCTTCATCAAGAAAAAGGACGGGTCGTTGAGGCCTTGCATCGACTACAGGGGTTTAAACCAGATAACTATTAAAAATCGTTACCCCCCTTCCCCTTATTACCGAACTGTTCGATAAATTACAGGGGCCCAAGATTTTTTCCAAGTTGGATCTACGTGGTGCCTATAACCTGGTGCGCATCAGGAAGGGGGATGAATGGAAGACGGCCTTCAACACGCGTAGTGGACACTACGAATATCTGGTAATGCCTTTCGGCTTATGTAATGCTCCAGCTGTCTTCCAGGATTTCATCAACGACGTCTTTCGTAAGGTACTCAATATTTTTGTTATTGTATACTTGGATGATATCCTGATTTTTTCCCAAGATCTCCAGGACCATATACGCCAGACCTCCTACGTCCTTTCCCGTCTCCGTGAACACCATTTGTACGCCAAACTGGAGATGTGCACCTTTCATACGACATCTACTCCGTTCCTGGGGTATATCATTTCCGATGAGGGGTTTATGATGGACTCCGGTAAACTTCAAGCAGTCACTGAATGGCCAAGACCCAATTCTCTCAAGGCCATACAACGTTTTTTTAGGGTTCGCTAATTACTATCGTAAGTTTATACGGAGTTTTTCCACCATTGTGGCACCCCTCACTGCGCTCACCAAAAAAGGAGCTGATCCTTCTGCTTGGTCATCCGAGGCCATCTCCGCCTTCGAGACACTCAAGGAAGCCTTTATATCCGCACCTAGTCCCCGTCATCCCAACATCGAACTTCCCTTCGTCCTGGAGGTCGACGCTTCTGATTGTGGCGCTGGTGCCGTTCTTTCCCAGAGACCCAAGCACCCAAGATAAGTTGCATCCCCGTGCATATTTTTCCAAGAAATTCTCGTCTGCCGAGAGGAATTATGACGTGGGTAACAGGGAACTTCTGGCCGTGAAGATGGCTCTTCAAGAGTGGAGACACCTGCTGGAGGGGTCGAAAGAGCCGTTTACTATTCTCACGGACCACAAGAACCTTCTTTACATAGAGAACGCTCGACTCCTTGGTCCACGACAGGCTCATTGGGCTCTTTTTTTTTTCTCGATTCGATTTTCACCTTTCCTATATCTCCGGGACCAAGAACGTAAAGGCAGACGCACTCTCCCGTATACATTCTTCTGAAGAGAGGCCAGAGGAATCGTTGGAGACTATCCTTCCACATGAGAGGATTCTCGCCACGTCTACTTTCAAGAATCTTGACAAGATTTTGCACTCCCAGAGACGCATTCCCAAGGACTTGGTCGTTCCCGACAACAAACTCTTTGTACCATCCAAATTTGTTCCAGAGGTCCTGTCTTGGGGTCACTCCTCTAAATCTGCAGGTCATCCAGGTTTTAAGAAGACTACTGATCTCATTCCTCGGAATTTCTGGTGGCCAAGGATGTCTCAAGATATTCTGGAGTTTACCCGCGCATGCCCCACGTGCGCTCAAAGCAAGACTCTCCGTCAAAAGCCTCAGGGTTTTCTGTTAACCCTTCCAGTTCCCGACCGCCCCTGGTCCCACATTTCTATGGATTTCATCGTGGAGTTGCCCATGTCCAGAGGAATGAACACTATCTTGGTGGTCGTGGACAGGTTCTCAAAGATGTCCCATTTCATTCCACTTAAAGGATTACCCACCTCCCCCGCCCTTGCTGATATCTTTACGGAGCAGATTTTCCGGATTCATGGCATCCCTTCGTCCATTGTTTCTGACAGAGGTTCTCAGTTCGTATCCAAATTTTGGAGAGCTTTCACGAAGAGATTGGGCATCTCTTCTTCCTTCTCTTCCGTCTATCATCCTCAGTCCAATGGACAAACGGAGAGAATCAATCAATCCCTGGAGAAGTACCTGAGATGTTTTATATCCGATTTCCAGGATGATTGGGCTCAACTCCTCTCTTGGGCAGAGTATGCCGTCAATTCTGTAAAAAACGAGTCCAACCGGGAGTCACCCTTCTTTATAAATTATGGGTTCCACCCTCCGTCTTCCCATCCCCAACATTCCTTCTGGAGTACCAGCCGTAGATGAACGCATTTCTTCCCTCCAAACCGCATGGTCCAGGATTCAGCCTACCCTTCTCAACTCCTCCCGCAGATCGAAACTACAGGCCGATCGTCGTCGTCGTTCGGCGCCCAGTTACAAACCAGGGGATTTGGTATGGCTCTCCTCTAGTTATATCCACCTCAAGGTACCATCTCCTAAACTGGCACCTAAGTTCCTGGGACCCTTCCCTATTTGTGAACAAATCAATCCTGTGGCATTCCGGCTCCAACTACCACCCTGTATGAAGATTCCCAATGTCTTTCATGTGTCCCTCTTAAAACCATTCATCTCCAGTCACTTCTTTCCGGATCAGACTCGTAAACCGGATCCCATTACTGTACAAAATAACGAGGAATACGAAGTTCACTCTCTTTTGGATTCTCGCCTATCCAGGGGTCAGCTCCAGTTCTTGGTGCAGTGGAAGGGCTTTGGCCCTGAAGAGAGATCCTGGGTACCTTCAAAGGACATTCATGCCCCGGCCCTTCTTCAGTCCTTCAGGAAAAAGTTTCCAGAGAAACCGTTCTTGGACCGTCATGAGGCCGTTCCTGAAGAGGGGGTACTGTCAGGAATCGGCGTTCTCCTCGCTTCCCACACAGAGCACTCCCTCTCCGCAGGGAGCCCCTGGACACACACAACAATCCTGCCTTACCGGCCTCCACGGCTCCTCGCCCCTGCCGCCGTCACGGGATCACTTCCCTCGGCGATTCCTCTGCTCAGCGCCGGGCGCGCCCACGCCCTCCTGCACGCCCACGCCCTCCTGCACGCACACCTACACGCACGCCAGCCCCAGACGTTATGTGCATGCATTCCCAGCTTACAGAGCACACGCCTAACAGAGCACTTTTAACCACTGCTCCTGCAGTGAGGCGTCGCCCCCAAGCATCACACAGTTCCATGCAAATCAAGGATTACACTCAGCTGGGCTGTAACACCTCCCTCCTATCAGGGAAGACTCCTTGCAGTCCTCCAGGCCTGCCCCCTTTTCCCATTGGCCTGCCCAGCTTTATTATGCCTGTGCTTCCCATCACTCGTCGTTCGACATAGTCTCTGTATGGAAGTACTTCTGGATTCTCTCAGTGTTTTCACAGGTTCTGACGCGGCTTGTACGACTACCCCCTCTGGCTCTCGATCTCGGCACCCCTTGGACAATGCTCACTTTGGTAACCCCTTGAACACGGCTTGGACTACGACCTATCTCCACTCTCCACTCCCTGACCTCGGCAAGGCATTCATCACTCTATCTCTACAACCGGTACCGGCAAGTATTGTCTACCTTACTACACCTGGCCTGGCAACGCTTCATACCACACTCCGGACACGCTCCCTTTGCTGCGGGTGCGTGTATTACCACTTCCCCCTTCAGCTCAGGGGACGGGTCTGGTATGCTGGCAGCACCGGCGTAACAGGCACTGAGCGCTGCCTATGGTATAAGGGACTCCTGTATAGAGAAGAAGGGAACCCAGGGATAGAGGAGGGATTGACCGGTAAGCGACAGCTAGTAGTGCCCCAGGGGTACAGACAGCAACTGTTATGGGTAGCTCCCTCTATTCCGTTAGCGGGACATCAGGGGGTCAACAGAATGCGAGCCCGGTTATTACAGCGTTACTACTGACCGGGGGCAGCTCCAGATGTGGGCAATTTCTCTGCTCTTGTGATGCCTGCCAGCAAGTGGGTAAGGCGGGCGACCGTGTGAAGGCACCCCTGAAACCCCTACCGATAATAGGGGAACCCTTCCAGAAAGTAGCGATGGATCTTGTAGGACCCCTTATGATTTCTAGTAGGCAGGGAAACACTGTGGAGCAGGTGGAGATAGGGGCACAGTTGAGTGCTAGGCAGAAGGGAGAAGCCAGGGACATGCTAGCTAAGTATGGGGCCCTCTTCACTGACATGTCAGGGACCACACATCTCACAAAACACCCAGTGCTCACAGGGGACCTGCAGCCTCTGCATAAGCACGCTTATAGAGTGTCAGCAGAGGTCAAGACCAGTATGGAGAGGGAGATAGAGGAGATGCTGACCCTAGGGGTAATTACTCCGTCCCAGAGTCCTTGGGCAAGCCCGGTAGTTCTAGTCCCTAAGAAGGACAAGACCACCCGGTTTTGTGTGGACTATCGCTTGCTCAACGCTGAGACGGTGTCAGATGCCTACCCCATGCCCCGCATGGATGAGTTACTAGATGAACTCGCGGGGGCAAAGTATCTGACCACTATGGCTTTGAGCAAAGGCTATTGGCAAATCCCACTGACCCTGGAGGCTAGGGAGAAGTCAGCATTCATCACTCCAAGTTGCCTCTATGAGTTTTTAGTGATGCCATTTGGGATGAAGAATGCCCCGGCTACCTTCCAACGCCTGGTCAATAGGTTACTGGAAGGGATGCAGAGCTATGCCAGGGCTTACGTAGATGACATTGCTGTCTTTAGTAATTCCTGGGACTCCCATTTAGGACATGTAGCTGCGGTGCTAGATAGGCTCAGGGAGGCTGGGCTTACCTTGAAACCCACTAAGTGTATGGTAGGGATGGCAAAGGTCCTGTACTTAGGGCACAGGGTGGGTGGAGGGCCCCTCAAACCTGAGGCAGCCAAGGTAGAAGCCATAGTTCAGTGGCCTGTTCCAAAAACCAAGAAACAGGTCATGGCATTTTTGGGCACCGCAGGGTACTAGGAAGTTTGTCCCCCAGTACAGCGCCGTGGCCAAACCCCTGACGGACTTGACTAAGAAGCAACTGCCTGTGCTTATCACCTGGACTCCTGCCTGTGAAACTGCTTTCCAGGCACTGAAAACTGCGCTTGCTGGGGCCCCCATACTGGCTGCCCCATACTATACCAAACATTTCCTTATACAGACTGATGCCTCGGACTATGGCATTGGGGCTGTGTTGAGCCAAGTGGGGGACGACGGTAGAGAGCACCCTGTGGTGTACCTCAGCCGAAAACTACTTCCCAGAGAGGTGGCCTATGCCACTATTGAGAAAGAGTGCTTGACCATTGTGTGGGCACTCAAAAAACTCCAGCCCTATGTGTATGGAAGGGCTTTCATGGTCCTCACAGACCACAACCCCCTGAGTTGGCTGCAGAGGGCATCAGGGGAGAATGCCAAGTTGCTAAGGTGGAGCTTGGCCTTGCAAGAGTTTGAATTTACCATTCAGCACAAAAAGGGTAGTGAAAACAGCAATGCTGATGGAGTTTCACGTCAGGACTATCCCTCTGAGACTGAGTTCGTTAAGGGTGCCAGCAGTGCCCACTCCCCGTTAGGGCCAGTGGGCCACAGGTCACCCATTAAGAAGGGGAGGTGTAAAGGGAGAAAGGGGGTGGCCCGGTATTAAAGGGGTTGCACCCCATATGGCCATCCCCTGACCTCACCAGAGAGACAAGGGGTTAACTGGACTGCGGTCCAGGGATGAGGTTTGCACCTTGTTATACCTTGAAAATGTATGTTCCCCTGTTTTCATTATAAGCATGTATTTTAATGTTTTAAAGTGCATTTCTGTATCTCCAGTTCTGGAGGTCGCAGAGAGTTCATATTTGGCCAATATGTGAAGTCGCTGTAGGCATTAAAAACTGGCAAAGGTCGACCCACTGAGCCCACCAGAATGGAACTTATTAATATGTGTAGATATTAAAGTGTATATGTATTTTATTTTGGATCTGTTCTGAAAATGCAGACGCCATTTGCTAGGCTAATAGGTCATGAAGGGCAGACGGCTGAGTAGCCTAAGCACGGTGATCAAAAAGTAACTGCCTTGATTGTTACCCAATGTCTAGGGATTAAGTATTAATCAATGAACAAACTCTGTTACCTGAGGGCATGGGTTAGTCTGTTAGTCTGTTGTCTCCACATTAGAGAGTGGATACAGATAATTGTTCACCAATAGGCTGTGTTCAATGTTAAGAATAGGGTTGCACAGGTATATAAACTGTGTCAACCCTACAGTTTTTAGTTGTGCTGGAGTTGTGCTTCTGATTCCATTTTGAATGTCACTGGACTGCTGGAGAATTGCTAGCTGATACTTCTCCATCCCCCAACCCTAAGTAAGTGTTACCTTCTTGTCTGTTAATTGTACTATATTGCTGTGTTCACCTTATTTAAGGAATAAATTATATTTTATTATATCTAAGCCTCGTTCAGTTCAACCCAGATATTTGGTGTTCATTATATCTTGTCATAAGCTACCGTGACAACGGGTACCTGTAACATGTGCGCACACGGTTACGTGGGACGTACGGCGGGATAAGTGCTAGAGCGTATGACGTGGGCTCTGAACATTCATTGGCACGTCGCTGTATATGTACTTGAATGAGAAGAAAGAAATAGGTGCACTTACTGGATTTATGCCACTGCCTCAGGTGTGCACCGATCATCCCCTATACAGGACACATCCCCCTATACAGGACACATCCCCCTAAACCAAGAAGGAACCGGCACTTGCAGAGGTCCTCATACAAAAAAAGGAATTCTAATCAACATAGATCAATGTTTCGGTCACACACACTGACCTTTGTGAAGACCTTGATGTGTTCTATACTTACTTGAATGTACAGTGCTTTAACTTGTACAGGTATTTAAATACTGTAGGGCTGTCATAAAACCATTCAAATATTCAGTGTGTTAATTGACACACAACAGGTTAACTTGAGTTACAAGTTGCATCTTACAAACGTATTGTTTTTATTGGGGTTAAAGCAGCAGTTCAAGCTTGTGTGTGATATCTATATATATATCTCCATTCAGGAGGAATGCTGGGCCCGGCACCGGGTAATGTCAGAGTAACTGAAAATACTTCATCACTTACCTGCAGCCGGTGACGGAAGGTGAGGAAGATCGCGGCGACATCTGGGAGCAGCAGCAGAGGTCCTGGTGGCGGTGGCAGCAGCGGAGAGCCACGTCACCCGGTGGGAGCAGCAGGAATACAGCACACAGCTGATTCCAGTGTGAGCCCGGAAACCATGCGAGGAACGTTCCTATTGGACAGCCGGCTCCTTCTCGTCTGCTGCTGCTCCCAGATGTCGCAACGGTCCTCCTCACCATCCACAGCGGTCTTCCTTACCCTGCAGGTAAGTGCCGTCCGGGTACCCGGATTTCAGAATATTTAGGACCCGGTACAACTCTATTCTTCTGTGATCGATCGGCGAAGATTCGGCTTAGGGGTTCACTAAATAGCTGTCAGTGTAGCAGAAGAGGACCAAAGATAGGAAGATCATGTGACCGGGCAGTCACTAGATACAATTGGTGCACTGCTAGAGAGAGGGAGGGCTGAAAAAGGGATGTGCCGGAGCCTGTTTCAGAAGAGGAAGGGGATGTGACTTTGTAAATTGTTGCTATAGGAACAAAAAATGCTTGTTACATTATAATAAAATAAAAATGTCTAACTTTTTTTTTTTAAATGCTACAAATATTTTCTCATAGTACAGAACTGATTTATTTAAAAACAAAAAAAACACGTAGGATATTGCTTGAATTGCAGCTTTAGGACCCCGGCCTGCTTTTTTGTCTGTCTGAAAGTGGGGTTATCTAAGGCAACGGGGTGGGAGATTTGTCTGGGGGGAGGGACACGGGCGGTTGCAGAGGTCGCCCGCTCTTCCCCAAGGCATTTAAATTAAATGCCGGGGGGTCGCGTGAGTCTTCTGCAACAATAAAACTTACTGGGATTAAGACGCTGTGACGCGTCTCCAATTTGACGCCACGGGTCACTTGACCTGACGTCACATGACCCCGGAGCGTCATTTGACACAGCTACCAGGTAGGCGGGGGAGCGCGAGCTCCGGAGCAGGCAGACAGGGGGCGCTGCAGGAAAAATTTGCACTCCACTGATCTAAGGTAACATTGCTGGCCCAATAACATGTGTGTATTATGGAGGTCTGGTCACAGTACCCAGAGGACCTGGGCGTCATCCTCAAAAGGGCCCTCACATTCCAGAAATCTCCCCCTGTAAGAGGCAGAGAAAGGTGAGGATCGGGTCTCCATTCAGTTTAAGGTCTGTACTAAAAATAAGTATCTTGGTTCGGACGTGATGCACAGGAATAAAAACATACATATTTCTAACCAGCACGTTTTTAGCTGTTTCAATTGAATCCAACAATGCCGGGCTAGTTTAGCTGCGTACGTGAGATCCACGTGTCCATCAAAGATGGACATGGACGTATCAAAATAGTTATGTAAACGAACACTTTGATACAGGGCCCAGTGTTTAGGGGCTATAACAAGGAGGTTATGAGGGTATTTCATACTCATGCGTTTTTAATTCAAAAGAAAGACCCCTTTCCCCCCTCCAAGCCATAACAATGTAATCAGAGGGTAATGAGGGAGGGGGGCATAAGGTGGGTGTGACGATGGGGAGGATTTGGCCCGGGATTAAAGGGGTTACAACCCCATTTAGCCACCCTCTACTCTCATCAGGGAAGCAAGGGGTTAACTGGACTGAGATCCAGTAATGTGTTTTGCCTTGCTTCAATATCAAAATGTTAATTCCCTTGTGTAAATGTATCATGTTATGCCAGTGTTTACATCACCTACATGCTGGGATCCATCCGGGAGGGCAAGGGTTAATATTTCTTGAGTGATTATAGCCCTTTGTGTAATTTTCCCGCCTTTTCAGGCACCATTTTGCAGAGTCCCATAGGCCGCCATTAGAGCTCAATGCATTTCAATGGCGGATCTTGCTCTTTTGGACCTGTTTCCCGTGAAGACCAGCAGGTGGCGTCCGAGAGGAGGAACGGCGGTTTCCCATTGTAAGTCAATGGGCTCATTGACTTCAATGGAGATTCCTTGACGGCGTTTTCCAGGAACGAGTTGGCTGTCGTCCAAACCGCAAAACCGCAAAGCGGATACAATGTCCTTTAAAAGAGTTAAATCACTTGAGTCAAGTTCAATGATAAGTGGCGTGGGAATCTACAGTTCTAGAGCACCTACAAATAAAATTCTTTTTGCCCCTAGTTCCTAGGCCTCCCCCCACTCGACCACCACCGGGTCCCCAAATCCTGGACCCCCGAGAAGGGTCGTGCCGAGAGTGCGGGTCGCGCCATAGGTTCCAATGGCGGCGGCAGAAACAGCTCAGGAAATTGACTAAGTGTGAAAAGCTGAAAATCATGAGTCCATATCTCCGGTTCCGGAGGGTCCAGAGGGCCAGGGTTTGGGGTACCTGTAGGCACTGCTCCGGCATGGCTGCAGAACAATCCTTGACCCTCTTGGACCAACCCGACGGAGTATGGACCCCCTTGAAAGTTCGGGATCTTTGCCATTGATTCCAATGGGGGAAAAGCCTCGTGGCGGAAAAATGACTAAGTATAAAATGTTGAAAAGTGTAAGTCCATAGCTCCGGTTCTGGAATGTCCAGAGGGGTGGGATTTGGGTGGCATGTAGCCAAGGTTCCGGCTTTAATGCATGCCCCTTCCCAGCCCCCTCAGACCAACCAGACGGAGTGTGGACGAATGTAAAGATTTGTGGATTTTCTCATAGACTTCAATGGCGGCGGTTCCCCATTGAAAGTCTGTGGCAGGAAACTCCATTGACTACAACGGCAGAGTTGCTCCATTGAACCCCACGGCGGCGGAGCCCGTTGTTTTCAATGGGGATTTAGTGAAACGCTGAGATTTCTTTTTAGCAGAGATTTTTATAATAAAATATGAAACAGTTTATGTGATATTTGTGTAACTCCGGTTCCCCAGGTCCTAGCGGGCTGAAACTCGGACCATATGGTGTCCCAGTTCCGGCATTAAGGTCTTGAAAGTTTGGACCCGCTGGACCTACCAGAACCGGGTATTTTAATATGTGTATGTATTAAAATGTATATGTGGTTTGGGTCTGTTCTGGAAACTGCAGACTCCGTCTGTTATGCTAATAGGCAGGAAGAACATCCTGCAAAGAATTAACATAGCCCGGTGATCAAAAGTTAACTGCCCTATTGTTTATACTGGGACCAAGAACAAAGAGGCTGAGTGTTTTTAACACTTACCCTGGAAGCCAAGATCTGCTTCACAGAGCTTCAAAGGGATTTTTGCTAGACAGCTCGGCGCCTTGAGTGTAAGAGAAGGGTTAAAATGGTATATAAGCCAGAGTCACCCCTTACTCATTGGTCTTTCCCTGTGTCTTCATGAGCTGCATGTATTGCTGTGATGCCAACTGAAATATGGAAGAAATGGCCCATCCTGTATCCTGATGGCTTTCTTGTCCTAAACTTTAAGTAAGTGTCCATATTTTGCCTGTTATTTGTATATCTTGTGTGTTCACCTTTATCAAGGAATAAATTATATTTTATCATATCTAAGTCTCGTACCAGTTCAACCCAGTTATATATGTTTTTGTGCTTCCCTATTAGTTTACCTGTGTATTATTAATAGCCTGTCACAAAGCTCCCGTCACAGTGGGCTTACTTTGTTCTCAATGAAAAGGGTTTATTTATATAGGGCCATTACTTCACATAGCGCATCACAGCAGTAATACACGTGACAATCATATAAATAATACAAATGCCACATGATGGTGCTTTTCTTCTAATGGGACTCGAGGCAATTACAATGACACAATTCACTCACAGTAACAGTGTAGCGCGCAGTGCGCAGCACAGAGGACTTTTACAGACACAGTACCTGCCCAGTTGAGCGTACAAGAGACCTTGGTGACTTGCCCAAGGTCACAGGGTGCTGGCAGTGGGAATTGAAGCACGTCCTTGTTATCAGCGCCTTTACTCACTGAGCCACTCTTTCAGCCCAGGGAGTGGGAGAATATGACAATATAGGAATATATTGAGAGACAAAAGAGGACGTAAGGGAAGAAATACAATAAATAATAGTTACAAATGTAGCCCTGTTAACACCCCCCCCCCCCTCTGGGAGATTCTACTGCTACATGGGGTGGTGTGGTGCATACCTGCCGGCTCACAGTGGATCTGAGCTTCCCGTGTTGTTATAAGGAGAACAGGACAGGCTTTTGGTTCCATTACTGACGTTCTTCTCTGGTAAATAAACAATTGGACAAGTGACTAAAAGAAGTCACTAAAAGCCCTAATAACAGCACTCAAAGTCACCATATATAAGTCTATACATGGTGGAGATAGATAGTAGGTGTAATCACTAGGACCAAAAATATAGGTATATAACCTCCAGCCAACGGACTACAAACAGCAGTTAAAACCAAAAATAATAAAGTTTTATTAAATAAATGACCGACGCAACTTAACAACTATGGGAAACATATATAAACACACACTGGATCTAAAATCCTCACGGACCGAACGGTGGTGGGCTAGTAGGTGGAACAGGCTAATGTGTTAATACACATATATAGGGGAGATACCCTATGTTGTGGAAGGTAAGTATACTGCTCAATAAAATCCAGAACAACGATGTTATGTATATACTGGTAATTGGTTGAGCGTCATGCTGCAGATGTATCGTGATAGGGAAAAACTCTGTTAGAGATGTTAATATCACTCCCCCATGCATGGACGGAGAACAGCGTATAGCGCAATCAACAGAGGTGCATCAGCACAACGAATATACATAAAAGAGAACACCAGATGTAATGTGCTCTCTTCGCGGACAAAGCAGCTTGAATCAGCTATTACTTGTCTCTGAGAGTCCAGGCAGCTACCGCGTTTAGGGAACAGCGTGTCACTGTGTATGAGGATACTACCTTCACTGCATGTCCCTGCCCACACAGACCGTTCTTCCTGGTGTGCGTCAAGCGTCTGACGTCACCATACCCCGACGTACGTTTCACGTGCTGTGCACGCTTCTTCAGGGGGAGGAGTCATACCCCGCTATGCGAGGTGCTCCGTTTTGTAGTCAGAAGGCCAGGAGGAGCCATAATATCAACCAATGATAGGTAATGGTTGGTTCTGCCTCGCAGGATAACTTGGCACACGGTTAATTAGCCGTTAGTAATGTAATATACAGGGGGTTAATACGTCTTATGTACTCATGGAATGATTGAAACATAAGATATATTGTAACAGGGTTACTGGTGATTGTATTGGCCTGTACAGGAACTACACTTCTGACTAAGGGCCAAAGAATACAGCCAGCTTCTGAAAACACTATAAGATTTGTCAGCACCTACAACGATCAATGGGGGACGGTGAGACAGATCTTACAAAAACACTGGCATGTCCTATTACAGGACCAAGACTTATCAGAAGTCCTTAAAGAGTCACCAAACACTGGCATGTCCTATTACAGGACCAAGACTTATCAGAAGTCCTTAAAGAGTCACCAAACACTGGCATGTCCTATTACAGGACCAAGACTTATCAGAAGTCCTTAAAGAGTCACCAAACATGGTATGTCCTATTACAGGACCAAGACTTATCAGAAGTCCTTAAAGAGTCACCAAACATGGTATGTCCTATTACAGGACCAAGACTTATCAGAAGTGCTTAAAGAGTCACCAAACACTGGCATGTCCTATTACAGGACCAAGACTTATCAGAAGTCCTTAAAGAGTCACCAAACATGGTATGTCGTAGACCTAAGAATCTAAGGGACCGACTAGTGCATAGCCACTTTCAAACTATCACCACCAAGACATGGTTGGGCACAAAACCCTGTGGTTTCTATACGTGTGGGCGGTGTAAAGCTTGCACATCAATGCATGTAACTAAAACCTTTTCAGACTCAGAGAATAAGCAAATACACACCATCAAGAGCTTTATAAATTGCCTTACTACTGGAGTCATATATCTCATTACATGCAGGTGTGGCAAACAGTATATAGGAGAAACCCATAGACCACTTAAGACCAGGGTCTTAGAACACCTAGGGTCCATACGTAATGAAACAGACACACCAGTGGCACAACATGTACTACTTCACCACCAAGGTGATTCCTCAGTACTCAAATTTATCGGCATAGAACATGTTCCATGGGGGCCACGTAAAGGAGACTGGGACCGCAGACTCCGCCAAATTGAATGCCGGTGGATATTTATGCTCCATACACACGTCCCATTAGGGCTGAATGAAGGTTTTCTTTTTTCACCATTTGTATGATACATTAGTAGATAGCAAGTACTTTAATATATTAGTGAGAGCGTATTGACCAATTCGGGCGCTCTCCACTAGCACAGTTCAATCCTACACCATATATGTCACTGAGTCACCGCACGATTGTTTTATTCACCACGGGTTGTGTATGGGATCCAGGTATATAGTTAAGATATGAGCAGGTTCTGTTTTTACCACTTTGGGCAGTTCCGACAGTATAACACAATTCTACATTACTTTATGCATATCACTACCATTTCGGTTATTTATTGTAGTATTAATATTACACTTGTTCATTTAGACACCATGGTTAAATCCTTATTCAGCTTTAAATATGTACAGACATTCCATTATGTAATAACATCCTAGTCACTTACCTGGCACTAGATATATTGGAGCATGTGACCATACCATTGCTTCCCTGCTGGAGTTTGAGTCAATCACCTTATTGTCCAAATGTTCGATTTATGTGTCCTCAACCATCTGTGGACGTAGCTCTGTTAGCCACACAATACCTTCCTATATTCAAATGTTTTATTAAGTGTCCTCAAACATCTGTGGACGTAGATATCTCATGATGAGGATTATTCTTATATTTTGGTCTCATTAGTAAGCAGTGGAAGCCCTATGCCTTACCTTATCATGTGGAGTCTGGAGGTCGAGTCAATTCCATTATTGTCCAAATGTTCGATTTAAGTGTCCTCAACCATCTGTGGACGTAGCTCTGTAGCCATACCTAATACTTACCTGTATTCAAATGTTTTATTAAGTGTCTTCAAACATCTGTGGACGTAGCTATCTCATGATCAGGACTATTCCTATTTTTTGGTATTATTAGTAACCATACTATATTATCACTATACACTATAGGTTTCCTGTACAAGCCAATACAATCACCAGTAACCCTGTTACAATATATCTTATGTTTCAATCATTCCATGAGTACATAAGACGTATTAACCCCCTGTATATTACATTACTAACGGCTAATTAACCGTGTGCCAAGTTATCCTGCGAGGCAGAACCAACCATTACCTATCATTGGTTGATATTATGGCTCCTCCTGGCCTTCTGACTACAAAACGGAGCACCTCGCATAGCGGGGTATGACTCTTCCCCCTGAAGAAGCGTGCACAGCACGTGAAACGTACGTCGGGGTATGGTGACGTCAGACGCTTGACGCACACCAGGAAGAACGGTCTGTGTGGGCAGGGACATGCAGTGAAGGTAGTATCCTCATACACAGTGACACGCTGTTCCCTAAACGCGGTAGCTGCCTGGACTCTCAGAGACAAGTAATAGCTGATTCAAGCTGCTTTGTCCGCGAAGAGAGCACATTACATCTGGTGTTCTCTTTTATGTATATTCGTTGTGCTGATGCACCTCTGTTGATTGCGCTATACGCTGTTCTCCGTCCATGCATGGGGGAGTGATATTAACATCTCTAACAGAGTTTTTCCCTATCACGATACATCTGCAGCATGACGCTCAACCAATTACCAGTATATACATAACATCGTTGTTCTGGATTTTATTGAGCAGTATACTTACCTTCCACAACATAGGGTATCTCCCCTATATATGTGTATTAACACATTAGCCTGTCCCACCTACTAGCCCACCACCGTTCGGTCCGTGAGGATTTTAGATCCAGTGTGTGTTTATATATGTTTCCCATAGTTGTTAAGTTGCGTCGGTCATTTATTTAATAAAACTTTATTATTTTTGGTTTTAACTGCTGTTTGTAGTCCGTTGGCTGGAGGTTATATACCTATATTTTTGGTCCTAGTGATTACACCTACTATCTATCTCCACCATATATAGCCTTATATATGGTGACTTTGAGTGCTGTTATTAGGGCTTTTAGTGACTTCTTTTAGTCACTTGTCCAAGTGTGTATTTGTTATTTACTCCCTAAGCACCGAGGTTTTTATCCCCTATTACTACTAGGAGAGCGACTAGTCATTCTGTGTTTGTGTTCTTCTCTGGTACTCAGCGCCCCCAGCTGTAGTGGGCTCCAGGGTGTTCCGCATATAAGCCCCCACCATTGCATCCTTCTCCCACCTGCCCACGGACTGATACAGTAGGGCCCCGCTTTTCGGCAGCCTGCTTTATGGCGTTCCGCTCGCACAGTGGTACTGGGAAGGGGGCCACCATGTCTGCACATGCGCAGAACGGGGGCTGCCCAGATTGCGCATGCGCAGAATGGGGAGTGCAGAGGTTGCGCATGCGCAGAACGGTGGTCGCACTTGCACAGAACGGAGGTTGCGCATGCGCAGAAGGGGAAGTGGCCGGTCTGCGCATGCGCAGATGCCGAAAATCGCCGGTTCCACGTTCCGGCGATTTTCGCTTTGCGGCGGAACCATAGAACGGACCCGCCGCATTACCGGGGCCCTCCTGTACTCAGACAGGGGGTTTAGCAGAACAAGGATCTTTATTGTGTATCATGATAGACAGCCACTGCAGTTCCTCATACAGTGCTGTAAGGTCTTTGAAGTCCCAGACATCTAGCGGGTGCAGACCGTGGTCTTGCAAAAAAGGATAAACAATAGAAAAAGTGTTCCACAATGTTATTCTGCTGGCGGCGGCGGCGGATATTCCCACGGCACGTAGCTGTTGCGTCGGCCTCCTTACCTGCCGCCCCCCTCCTCCTCCTGAACCGACACCTTTTCATCATTTGATGTTGCGACGTCGCGTTGCCATGCGCGTCATTTGACGCTCCGGTTCATAAGAAGAAGCGGGGCAGCAGGTAAGGCCGCAACAGCTAAATGACTTCCCATTAGGCCCAAAAGTCAATAGTATATTGGGGCGGTCATTTTTGTGGGGGGAACACGCAGTCTAAATAATATCTGTACTGTGACCCAAAGGTAGGAAGGGAATATAGAAGAAAAATGATGCAACTTGCGTCAAACAAGGAGCATCTGCGTCACTGTGCGAGCAGCTGCATGTACAGATGTAGCAAGTTACCGGAGACGGTGTCTGCCGCGGTCTAGCTGCGGGGGATCCATGTGTCCGACCCCCCCCCCACCCCCCACCCAGTGTTAATCCTGCGGTGCAGGGCAGGCGCGGTCACGTGATGGCGCCTCGCCCTGGTGCCGGAAACTCTCGCTACACTTGTGAATGTTTCAGATCTGGTTTATTCCATTTGGCGCAGAGAATAACGCCGCCTAAACCTGGCGGATTCATTTGGCGCAGAGAAACTGCACCGGTTATAGGCGCAACTGTTACTCTATCTACATACAATATTGCTCTTCTCTCTCTACTCCCGTAACCCCTCCTATAACCGCTCCCCAAACTCGTGGCGCAAATTGTGGCATGAAACATTGACGCAGAGTAAAAAATGACCCAATGTTGGCCCCGGTTTGCGACACGTGGTACACACCCCTACGTGTTTTTAACGCTCCTATGTGTCTGTTACAGAATAAAGATGGTGATGGGTGTGAATTGCCTCTGAGTCGCTGTGATCTCCGCGTCACTGAACTCACTGCAAATACAGTTCCCAATCCTGACAGTCTGAGTCACTGGGATAGAATAAAATGGCCACGGGGCTTGCTGCAGAAACCACAGAATCCAAAAGAACTCAATGGCTGCTTCTGAATGTGCTGTCCCTTTAACTGGCCTGAGCCGTCAGGTGGGGCTGGAGCTTTCCCAGAGCTGATTGGTTGAGACAATATATCACGTCACCAGCTCAAGTGCACATATCTAGCTGGTCTATAGTTAAGGAAGTTTACTAGGAGGGCAGAGTCCCAGTCTGATACAGTGCAGGATGGTGATACTGGGGTACTGGGACGTCCGAGGGGTGAGTTACTGTGAGAGAGGGGGGAGAGTAGGGGGTAATACTGAAGGAGAGGGGAGGAGGGGGTAATACTGAAGGAGAGGGGAGGAGGGGGTAATACTGGAGGAGAGGAGAGGGGAGGAGGGGGTAATACTGGAGGAGAGGGGAGAAGGGGGTAATACTGGAGGGGAGGAGGGGGTAATACTGGAGGGGAGGGGAGGAGGGGGTAATACTGGAGGAGAGGGGAGGGGAGGAGGGGGTAATACTGGAGGAGAGGGGAGGGGAGGAGGGGGTAATACTGGAGTATAGGAGGGGGGGGGAGATGAAGTGGTAATACTGAAGTATAAGACGAGTAGGTAATAGTGTCTTCCTTTATATCTCCCTCTAGCTGGCTCACTCCATCCGTCTCCTGCTGGAATACACGGGGACCCCGTATGAGGAGACACGATATGTGCTGGGGGATGGTGAGTGTATCACACGCGTATGTTTGGGGTACCACACGCATGTGACTGTAGGGGGGTAACCAGGCTCTCAAAGGTTTAAGCCCGTTTGATTCCCCCTAATCTGTAATAAGGGTTCAAGAAGAGTCAGCTCTTGAGCCCAGGGTTGTTAAATGCATAAACTGTAATTGTGTGACAAAGATTTGTCTGCGTTTTTGCCTTTCCAGGGATGCCAGTGAGCAGGGATTGCGGGCCTAGGAGTTTCAAGGGGGTTTTGCGGAGAAAGTGTTCTCAGAATGTCTACGTAGTCGGGGTCCAGAGTTGCTGACTACCCCAAAAATGTACCCGAGAATCATACTTGATTGCCGGATACATATAGGCACATTGTCCCAGCAATATCTCCCCTTAAGCGCTTGTGCGACTCACCACTAGGGTTCCCTGCTTCAGTATAGCCCAGATAGGTAAATGGGGCATAGGGATGCAAAGTTAACCCTGGTAACCATGAGGGGTCCCTAGGTTAAGGGGGGTGCCCAGTTAATGCCCCGGTCATCCAGAACCTGCATAAGGGTTCATTGGTTGGTTCCCTGCTTCAGCACAGACCATAAAGGTAAAAGGGGCATAGGGATGTGAGGTGTCCCTGAAACAGTCAAGAGGTCCCTAGGTTAATGGCGATACCCAGTAAATGCCCAGGTCACCCAGTACCGGTGTAGGGGTTCTGAGGTGCTCCAACCATACATATAAGGTTGTGAATTATCCAAATCAAGGGGATTCTTGAATCCAAACTAAGTCTATGCCATAGTGTGTGGGGAAAATGGCTAGTGAAAAATAAAGTGCAGATTTTTTATTCTATTTCCCATACCAGAAAGACTTGGGGTTTTAAAGTGTATATTTTATTAACAAATATGTGTTAAGTACATATATGCTTTGTGCACAGTCAATGAGCTGGGACTTTCAGAACCAATGTTCTGACAGACCACTGGGGCTACCAACTTGGTGCCAGTAAGTCTGACAGGGCACCGGGGATGAAAGCCACAGAGGATGTCTGAGGTGTTAAGACCATTTGGGCAGGAGGGAAGGACTCAAGTACCCACGTCCTGGGATGAATGGAAGTCCTGCGAATTTCCATTTGCCCCACCAGACGAGGAGGAGCCCAAACCAACATGTGGCTTCTGAATAGCAAGCGGCTGAGGTGACAACCTTGCACATGGCCCTGGCAGATTCTGCACCCTTACTTGCCAGCTTCACAAGACCAGCATCGCTCTGATTGGCTGGTTAGGAAACTCCCATGCCCGGATTGGCTGCAGGGATTGGTGAATGAAGCTCAGCAGTATTATAAACCCCTGAGCCAATGAGATTTGTAGACTCTAAGCACCGAGTCCAGCAAGTAAATTCCAGTCCTCTGGAGACAGGGGAGCGGTGGCGTCTAGAACTGCAGGCTGGTTCCAGGACATTTCAGGCTAGGTCCCTGTCAGGGTAAGCTTGGATTCAGAAGCCCCTGCACCTAGGAAAGTCTCGTTTTCACCCCCAGACCCTCAGTAAGTGTGTCTTTTATGTAGTTTGTGTAATATTGTGTCTGCCTTTTCCTGTGAATACATTTACAATTTATTTGATTTACCTGTTTTACTCAATGTATGATCCTGGTAAAAAGGTGTAAATGCTTGGTCTGCCGTGACAATGCATGCTGCCATGTTTTGTGTCTCCCTTAACCCCTCTGATCCCGGCACCGTTGGGATCGCTGCCGCCTGCTGCCGGAACCCTTGGGAGGGGTAAGCAGCCTGTACATGGGGTATTTTCTCTCCCATGGGTCAGTGCTTCCCGCTGGATGAATTCTGTCTTCTCATGATGCAGCCGCTCAAAATGGTCCAGCAGATGTTGCATGTCTTTATACTGTATTACTGCACTTGCTTTCCCCTCCCCCTTTTCCTTGGGATTTCCCCTCCCTTTGTTGTTCCTATGCTAGTTTGAGGAGAAACTAACTAAATTAGATTTGTTCACATTAGAAAGAGGCGTCTAAGGCTGCGCTTATAGTGCCGGCGACAGCGACACAATGTCGCGTCAAAACAAATGCATTGCTGCCGTCGCGTGCACTTATAGTAAGCGTGACGGCTTGACCGCTGGAAGTAATCTCGGTTTGATTTTTCCAGCGACCGTAGCCTGACGTCGCGTCGCCAGCACTATAAGCGCAGCCTTAGAGAGAATATGATAACTATATACAAATGTATTCGGGGACAGTACAGGGTGCTTTCAAAAGAACTATTCATCCCAAGGGCAGTATAAAGGACTCAGGGCCATCCCTTAATGGTGGAAGAAAGGATATTTCACCAGCAACAAAGGAAAGGGTTCTTTACAGTAAGGGCAGTTTAAAATGTGGAATTCATTACCCATGGAGACTGTGATGGCAAATACAATAGATTTGTTCAAAAAAGGTTGGACATCTTTTTAGATGGGAAAGGTATATAGGGATATACCAAGTAAGTAAACATGGGAAGGATGTTGATCCAGGGATTAATCTGATTGCAGAGTCAGGGAGGAATTTATTTTTCCCCTCAGATGATGTCAATGGGGGTTTTGTTTGCCTTCCTCTGGATCAATAAGTATAGCTATAGGATAGAGTATCTGTCATCTAAATTTAGCATAGGCAGAACTTGATGGACGCATGTCTTTTTCCAACGTTGTCTACTATGTAACGGTGCCACGCCCTGTGTATGCAGGGTGCCACGCCGTGTGTGGGGTGTACCGGTGTGTCACACAGATTCCTCTCTTCCTTAGCCCCAGATTACGACCGGAGCCAGTGGCTGGACGTGAAGGAGAAGCTGGGACTGGACTTCCCCAATGTACAAGTGACCCCGGGAAGGGGGGGGGATATAGGGGGAATTAGACTTCCCTAGTGCACACGTGGGCTGATGCCTCTAAGTTGGTGGGATGACTTAGTTTGCTGACTTTGGGGTAGATCCTCAGCACCGCGTTACATTTTTAGCGTGACGTTATTCCCCTTGTACGTAGCATTATCTGTAACGCGTCTCCCAGAAGGTGCTTTGCGTTACGATGTCCTCGCATACATATGCAAATCCTATGGTAATGAGCAGTTTACCTAACGGAGATCCTCGCGTTCATATTAGCGCGTGGGAATAACGCTACGATATTAAAGAGCCCCAAACGCCGGCGCACAGCCAGACCCTCATTATCATGGAGACTTTTCTGGGAGTACAACACCCCAAGGAGCCGCCAATGCTGCATCCAACGGGACAAATGATTAGGTGAGATCCTGTCTGTAAGGAGGGGGGGTCACAACCTCCCTACAGTCTTGACCAGCAGCGAGGTAAAGAGAACGTGTGTAGGACCCGCAGTAAAGGGTTAACTGTGGTTGCCGGCTTATAATGCTTCAGCCAAAATATTAAGTAGTGACCCTTACTTATGAGAACAGGTGGTATTTAACTTTGCCATATTGGGTGTAGCATTGGGTCTTCTGTATACATTTAGGTCAGGGTGCTCCACTCCAGTCTGAGGATCTACCCCTTCGGGAGGTTAAGGGGGAAACCCATTTCATGGGGGGTGATACTTGTTACCCTCTCTTCCTGCAGTTGCCGTACCTATTGGACGGAGATGTGAAGCTGTCCCAGAGTAACGCCATCCTGCGCTACATTGCACGCAAGCAAGGACTGTGTAAGAATCTGCCCCACAGTCTCCCAGTAATACACCTTGAGGGATGAGTCTCTCTCCCCTTCTACCCCCTCAATTAAGGGGTTGATTCTATGTGCTGATCGGGCTGTTTTTTGCCCCAATTTTCCTATGCATTAGTTTGGGGATTTGGGCTGAAAACCGCATAAATTGCTAAATTGGCTCATCTAGAATCAGCACCCATAGCTTTCCCACCCCTCCCCTGTCCCCACCTCCCCCTTGAGTCTCTCCTCTGCCTAGTACCTCTCCATTGAGTCTCTCTTCTCACCAGGTGGGGAGCTGGAGGGGGAGAAGCTCCGTGTGGATCTGGTGGAGAACCAGGCAATGGAATTTCGGATAGGCCTCGCCACCATCGCCTACAACCCCCTCTTTGTGAGTCTGAAGATTGGGGAGATATTTGGGGGTGGAGATCAAAGTAGGGGGGAGAGACATTAACCTGTTCATTTCCAACATTCTCCCCAGGAGACACTGAAGGGGCCGTACCTGGAGAAGTTACCTGTCGCGCTAACAAGATTCTCTCGCTTCCTTGGAGACAGAGCTTGGTTTGCAGGAGAAAAGGTGCCCCCACCCCTCTCGCACTCAAACACCCATCTCATCCCTCAATCTAGCTCTCCCCCCTCAAACACCCCATCTCTATTCCCGCTCCCCCCGCATGTCCTAACATCTCTCCCCTCTATTAGTTCTTCCACTATCCCCATTCTCCCCTCTCCCTGGGACGTGGCAGTGCCAGGTGATGCCTTGGCACACCCTGTGAGGGCCTCCTTGGGGTGTGTGGGTGGGATCCTGAATGACCCTCCCCCCCTCCCCCCCCCCAATATCTCCCCAGATAACCTTTGCTGACTTCCTGATGTACGATGTTTTGGATCAACACCGGATGCTGGAACCAACGTGTCTGCAAAACTTCAAGAACCTGCAGGATTTCCTGACCCGATTTGAGGTGAGTCACACCAGAGGTGTTTTATTAGTGCCCCCCCTCCCCCCCCCCAGCTGTCATCCGAGACCAGGGTGTATCTGTGCACACTGCAGGAGTTCTGTTACCATCAGGGCTTCTTCCCCCTCCACTCTTGCTGGGCATAAGGGCAGTAAGTAAATGTGGTGTAATGGATAAGGGTATACTATGGCCTGAATGCGGCTGTGCTGATTCTGCACAGCTAGTTATCATTACTTGGGTATTGATACTCCTATAATTATTCAGATGACTTGGCCGTATCACGAGGGTTGAGATTTGGAACCTGAACTTCTCCCACAATTAGGAAGCTCATTAAATAGTCGCCTCCCCCCCCCCCCTACTCGTAAACCTGATAGAACCGTTCTTCCTCCCCCAGGCTTTGCCTCCTGTTGCTGCGTATCTGAAGTCCCCTCGCTTCATGAAGACACCGATCTACGCCCCTATGGCAGCCTGGTCCAACTGCAAATAGGGGGTCCTGTATATCCCCCCTTGTGCACTCTTATGATTTTTTTTTCTTTGTATGACCTGATGTTTTATCGTATCTTCTCCCCTTCTCCCTCCCCCCCCCCCTTACTATTTCTGCTGTAGCAGGATTTGCAATAAACGGATCACTTGTCCAAGTATATCTTTATATAATGCCCACAATGTACTCCGCGCTTTATGAAAGAATACAGTATGTAACCGTACGAGGCCTACCCAATCTCATATGGGCACCTATATGCAGAATCTGCCCCCAGTTACATGTCTGTGTCATGTGGTGCACCTGCTGGCTCACAGGACTCCTGAGTCTCCCGCTTGTTGGTAGTGGGGATTTCACCATGACAGGCGTATGAAGTAGTGCTGAGTTCTACTCACAGTTGGTACAGCGCCTCCATCCCTTCCAGATCCCCACGATAGCAGGGAGGAGTGTCTGGAAGAGAACTCCTGGGTGCATCTTCTCCCTGATTAACTCCGGTCACAGGCAAGAAGGGTATTTCTTTCAAGGGCATCTTTATTGTCATCTTACATGGCTGACTGCCCCTCATAGCGGCCAGTACTTAGCCGCACATCATATAGCTGCACATCTCAAGGAATGTCCCTCCTGACTCTGTAATAGCCAGGGATATTTCTGCCACCTCTCCTCTAACGGAGACTACCAGCTGTGCCAGAGCCCTGGACACAGTGTGGGGTCTGCTTGTCACTCTCTGCACTGACACTTGAACTTCACAGCACACTGCACTTGCTTGCAGCAGACCTTGAACTCAGGATGAACAGACTAACTTTAGGAAGTGATGCGTAATATATGGGTTCCAGAAGGTCCACCCCTGTGTCACTAATAGTGGACACAGAGCATGCTGTCACTTCCTTTGCTACATATTACACCTCACAGGGGTTTGAGGGCAAACCTCCATGATGACTTCTGGCAACCCTGCCCTCTTACCAGGGATTACTGCCCAGAATGAGAGAGGTATGGAAACCCAAAATTACACAAGGTTGCAATCTCCCCCTGGTGGAATCCAACGGCCCCCGCTTGGACCTAAATTTGCGGAACCTTCCTTCAGATGGCAACTGCAAAAAACAAAACAAGAATATCAATACAGGAACACTTCTTCCCACACTGTACAGTATCAACATAGACATCATAACTTCCAGAATTACACTTAAAGACTACTCCTTGGGAGAATCTAAGGCCTCGGTCCCGCTGCGCTCGTTGGCGCGGGTGGCGGGTCGCGAGTTCCCCACCAGCAGGGGAATCCTCGCGAGCCGGTCCCGGTCCCCACTGGCTGCACAGCTGATTACACGCTGTAGCGCGTCAGCCGCTGGAGACACCACAGAATGGTGTTTCCTAGCGTTGACGCGTGACGTGTGTGGCTGTGAGCCAATGGGGAGGGGAGGCTTCGGGAGGAGGAGAGGCTTCGGGGAGTGGGGAGGAGTGTGGAGTGAAAGCAGGTGAGTGCCTGTCTGTGTGTGTGCCTGAGTACGTGCGTGCCTGTCTGTGTGTGTATGTGTGTGCCCGAGTGCGTGAGTGCCTGCCTCTGTCTGTGTGTGTGTGTGTATGAGTGCGTGAGTGCCTGCCTGTGTGTGTGTGTGTGTGTGTGTGTGTGTGTGTGTGTATGAATGAGTGTCTGCGTGTGTGTGTGTGTGTATGAATGAGTGCCTGCGTGTGTGTGTTTAAACTTACTTTCCAGCTCCAGCCCGAGTCCGTGGAGGGAGGGGGGGGAGAGTAGCGGGTCCCTCCGCTCAAGCCACGCCCCCCTCCCTGTCAAACCGCCCACCTCCCGCTCCGGCTCCCGCTCCCTACAGACCGCAGATCGCGGTCTGTGTATCTCAGCGCACCGCCTGTCAGCAGCGCAGGTGCGCTGACTCTGGGAGCGGGGCCTTAGCCTAAATCTCAGTAGTAATGCCTGGGATCAGGCTTCTTCACCTCCCTCCCATTAGCATCAAGCACCGTTATGCTATAGGATCTAGGCTGCCCATTCTCTGGCCTGTACTCCATCTTGTGCATGTAGATGTTGCGCCCAACGCTCCATACCCTCATTAGGTAGCAAATTCTAGCCTATGTCCTATGCTCAGAGTGGCTAGATTTAGACTTAATATAGTCCTCTACGGCCTCCCTTAATCAAGTATCCCTATTGTCCTCTATTTCCTGCATCAGCGGTTCTGGCACATAGGGGTACTCTAATCCATGGGACTGTTTGTAACGCGCCACTATGGCCCTCTCAGCCCTACTTATTCTGATCAACCTTTTACTTCCTGCTTTACCGGGCAGGACCCAAGACAGGGGCTCTTCAGGGGCAATTATGTCATACAGGATAGATGATCCCCTGGGTACGACTATCCCCTGCTGTAACTCATGCCACCGTCTAGCTAACTCATTCTGGCGTTCCTCCTCAGAGTATTCGCCCACATCCCACCAGTGATTAACCACACCTCCCCTCATTAGTACGAATCGGGTGCGGTCTAACCAGTCTACGTATCCCTCAAACATGGGAGCCCACCACTTGGTATTCTGCTCTACAGCCTGCTCTTTCACTGATACTGTAGTCTCACTCTCCTCAGTCTCTCCCCCAGAAGAGATACCTGATGTATTAGTGGACCTAGAGGCCGACCCATACTGCTTAGGCCTTCCCCTCTCAAAATTATTATTAATAGCAGGGTTCATTTTCTGTGAGGTCTAAGCAGGAATCATTTCCCTTCCCGACCCTTCATCAGATTAAAGCATTCCCCCAGTCCATGGCTGACCCAGTCCTCTCTTCCAAGGTGTCCCGGGACTCCTCCCCAGACCACCCTTGGCTAGATTGGGATCCCGAGGAAGACGTGACAGGGGCAGGGGTTTGGGCAGGGGTCGTGGGCAGAGCATAGGGGGAAGTGTTCTTGCGATGCGGAAGTATGATCCGCAACTTGGCGATACCCCGGCCGGTGGCAAAGCTGGGCAGATCAGGCTCACCCATGTTCTGGTTCCCCAGACTCCTCATGGCCTGCCGGTATCTGCCCATATCTTCTTCGGACAGACTGGTGCTGTACAGGGGCAGCACCGGTGACGGTTGCTTCCAGCCGGCTCCGCTGTGTCCACCGGAAGTGACGTCATCGATCTCGCGGGACGAGGCGCCATCTTGGGTGGAGTCCCCCACCAGAACCTTTTCCTCCAGTTCGACATCCGGCGCCAGATACGATGGTTCGCTCCTCAGCTCCGCTTGGGCCTTGGCTGGGCCTTTCTTCTCCGCCGCCTCCATCGGAGCCTGTGGGAGGTAAGAGGGTATCTCACCACTCTGCTGGCTTGCAATGAGGTCCTCTTTTCCTTTCACGCTGGGAGTCGCCACGGCCGTGGGACTCGTCCGCTGCTCCGGCCGCACCAGCGCAGGTTGTTGCGGGATCTCGAGACTTGGCTCCGCAAGACCACCGGTAAGTTGCTTGTCTTTTTCAGCACCGCTGTAGTGGCCCGCCGGTAGGCGCATCACTACCGATGTCGGGCTTCCCTGCTCATCGTCCGACGCGGTTCTCTCCCATTGGAATCAATGGCTGGCGCCGCCATAGGAAATGCATGGGCGAGCGCCGCCCTTAGATTCAATGGGACCTCCGCTCCGCCATTGAAGTCAATGGCGCGACCCTCTTCATGAGTGCGACCCTTTACGGGGGTCCCTCATTCCCGGACCCGATGGGGGTCATGTGTGGGGGCTCCTAGGGGCAAAAAGAATTTTATTTCTGGGTGCCCTAGAACCTAAGTTTCCCACGTCACTTGTCATTGAACTTGAACTAACAGTGATCAAAGCTCTCTTTTAGAAAATGTTTCCGCTCTTGCGGTCTGCGGTTTGGAAGTCTGCCAACCTGTTCCTGGAGACCGGCGTCGAGGAATCCCCATTGAAGTCAATGGACCCATTGACTTACAATGGGAAACCGCCGCTCCTCCTCTCGGACGCCACCTGCTGGCACTCGCCCATGCATTGCCTATGGCGGCGCCGGCCATTGATTCCAATGGGGAAAAGCCGCGACGGCTGGGATTTGGGTCGCATGTAGTCACTGTTCCGGCATGACTGCATGGCCATTTCCAGCCCTCTCCGAACCACCAGACGGAGTATGGGCAAATGTAAAAATTGTTGTTTTTCTATAGACTTCAATGGAAGTTACTCCATTGAAAGTCTATAGGAGCCCATAGACTTCAATGGCGGAGTTGCCCCATTGAAACACTATAGCGGCGAAGCCCATTGACTTCAACGGCGAGTTGCTCCATTGGAAGCCTATAGCGGCGGAGCCCGTTGATGTCAATGGGAAAGAGTGAAAAGCAGAGATTTATTCTGAGAGCGGAGAATCCTGCATTAAAGTAATAAGGGTTTTAAATTGTATTTGTGTATCTCTGGTTCTGGGGGTCGCAGAGAGCTGAAACGTGGCCACCAGGGAGAGTCACATTCGGCATGAGGGACTGGCAAGTTTCAGCCCACTGGGCCCAGCAGAACGGATTATTTTAATATGTGAAGGTATTAAAGTATGAATTGTATTTTGGGTCTGGTATGAAAACTCAGAGCCCATATGTTATGTTAATGGTCAGGATGGGAGACAAATGGTCGATCATAAACTCCTGATCAAAGGCTCCCCCACCCTGCTTGTGTAGCACAAGCACAAAGGAATCCCTTTGCGGCCAGTCGCAAAACCCCGCGGGACACGTGACCCACTAGCACACTGCTCCGAAGCATAGTGGCGGTCGGAGGCAGATCCTAGCCGCGAGCGGTGGTGACGGCAGCGAGTGGGGAAGGATATCGATCGGAAGGCAGCAGTGCGGCAGAGATCCCATGCTACAGCTGTGACAGACGTTCTGGATGCTGTGAGAGAGACCATCTGAGGCTTGGAAGTGGCAGTGCGGCGTGTGGTAAACTCATGTATTGTACATGAAATGTCTATTACCAACTAATCTGATGTACGCAGATATTATACCCTAATCAATATACACCTATATTTTTACAAACTTCACTATGTGCGTTTGCGCTTTTGTCTTTTTGTATTAAAGTATGAATTGTATTTTGGGTCTGGTATGAAAACTCAGAGCCCATATGTTATGTTAATGGTCAGGATGGGAGACAAATGGTCGATCATAAACTCCTGATCAAAGGCTCCCCCACCCTGCTTGTGTAGCACAAGCACAAAGGAATGCAGGACATGGGTACTTGATATTAAGTGTTGCAATTCACACCTTGGGACAAAGGGTATCCTGGCAAAGCCAGACTTGAAGACGCTAGTCTTGTGGGAGGGGGGCTGAGGAAATAAGCCCCCTGTTTAGAATATTACCCACCCAGTGGGCAGGTATTTTGGTGCCCCTCAGGTGAGGTGGCAAGGAGAGATTGGGTGCAGGTAATTGTTCTCCAATGGCCTGCACTCAATAATAAAGTATAGGATTGGAATTACATATAAACCAGTGTCCAGCCTATACTCAGTGGTCTTTGTGTCTTTTCGTGATTGCTGCATGAATTGCTAATCGTGTAACCTGATTACTTCATCATTCCAACCCTAAGTAAGTGTATATTTTGCCTGTTATTTGTACTATCTGTTGTGTTCACCTTTTTCAAGGAATAAACTCTAATTTATCATATCTAAGTCGTGTTCAGTTCAACCCAGGTATTTGGTGTATATTATATCCTATCACAAGTTACCGTGACAAATATAAAGAACAGATACTGTTGTCAGAGAAAACCCTGCGAGGCAGGACGACGACAGAAGGATCCCAATATCGTGCACTCGTTACTCGTTGGAAAGTGGGACATCTTATCCCATATAAGGACGTGGCACAGCCTATAACGACGCACTATATAGCGGTCCACAGGAGAAAGGACAAAATAAAGGTCCCAAATGATTGAATTGTGAGAATGAATGTATATTAAAACAGTTTATTTAAAATAATAGGAACCACATATAGACAACCAGACGTCAGGCACAACTCACAGGCCATATATCGTGGCCAGGTAGCCCAAATTGCTGTGTGTGGGACCAGTGTGCAGGTGTCCGGTGAGGAGGGAATCGGAATTATATAAGTATCCCGAGATACATTACCCTACAACCATGGGTTAGAGCAGGGGTGGGGAACCTTTTTTCTGCCAAGGGCCATTTTGATATTTATAAAATCATCGAGGGCCATACAAAATGATCAACTTAAAAATTAGCCTGCTATATTTGTCAAACATTTAATTAACTCACCCCTAATGTGATGGCTGGAGCTGCTTTTCTTTGGGTGACTGACTGACTCTTGGGTGGTGGGTGACTATGACTGACTGTGGCTTGGTGTCTGTATACACACACACACAGAAATCAGGCAGGGGGGAGGGAAATCAGACTCAGACCCACACTTAGACTCTCAGACCCACTCACAGACTCTCAGACCCAGTCTCAGACTCTCAGACTCTCAGACCCACTCTCAGACTCTCAGGCACACACACACTCTCAGGCACACACACACACTCTCAGGCGCACACACGCACACTCTCAGGCACACACGCACTCTCTCAGGCACACACACACTCTCAGGCACACACTCTCAGGCACACACACACTCTCTCAGGCACACACACTCTCCCTCAGGCACACACACACACTCTCTCAGGCACACACACACTCTCAGGCACACACACTCTCTCTCTCTCTCTCTCAGGCACACACACACTCTCAGGCACACACACTCTCTCAGACACACACACACTCTCTCTCAGACACACACACACTCTCTCTCAGACACACACACTCTCTCTCTCAGACACACTCTCTCAGACACACACACACTCTCTCTCAAACACACACTCTCTGACACACACTCTCACTCTGACACACGCACTCTCTCTGACACACACACACACACACACACACACACACACACACACACACACACACACACACACACACACACACACACACACACACACACACACACACACACACACACTCTCTCTCTCTCTCAGGCACACACACACTCTCAGGCACACACACTCTCTCAGACACACACACACACTCTCTCTCTCTGATACACACACACTCTCTCTCTGACACATACTCTCTCTCTCTGACACACACACACTCTCTGACACACACACTCTCTGACACACACACTCTCTGACACACACTCTCTCTCTGACACACACAAACTCTCTGACACACACACTCTCTCTCTGACACACGCACTCTCTCTGACACACACTTTCTCTCTCTGATACACACACACTCTCTCTGACACACACTCTCTCTCTCTGACACACACACACTCTCTGACACACACACTCTCTGACACACACACTCTCTGACACACACACTCTCTGACACACACTCTCTCTCTGACACACACACTCTCTCTGACACGCACACTCTCTGACACACACTCTCTTTCTGACACACGCACTCTCTGACACACACACACTCTCTCTGACACACACACTCTCTCTCTGACACACACTCTCTCTCTCTCTCTGACACACACACACACTCTCTCTCTGACATACACACTCAGACACACACACACTCTCAGACACACACACACTCTCAGACACACACACACACACACACACACACACACACACACACACACACACACACACACACACACACACACACACACACACACACACACACACACACACACACACACACTCAGACACACACTCTCACAGACACACACTCTCAGACACACACACACACACTCTCAGACACACACACACACACTCTTTCTCTGACACACACACTCTTTCTGACACACACACTCTCTCTCTGACACACACACACACACACACACACACACACACACACACACACACACACACACACTCTCTGACACACACTCTCTCTCTGACACACACACACACACACACACTCTCTGACACACACACACACACTCTCTGACACACACACACACTCTCTCTGACACACACACTCTGACACACACTCTCTGACACACACTCTCTCTGACACACACACTCTGACACACACTCTCTCTCTGACACACGCACTCTCTGACACACACACTCTCTCTGACACACACTCTCTCTCTGACACACACTCTCTCTCTCTCTCTCTCTCTGACACACACACTCTCTCTCTGACACACACTCAGACACACACACACACTCTCTCAGACACACACACAGTCTCAGACACACACACACACACACACACTCTCAGACACACACGGTGGGGGGGAAATCTGATATGGGGGGGGGAGATCGGAGCAGGTGCCCTCCGCAACTGCTGCTTGGTGTGTGGGGAGGAGGACCGTGTAAGTGCGTGGGGGGGAATCAGAGCAGGGGGGGATCGGAGCAGGTGCCCTCCTCCGCAACTGCTGCCCGGTGTGTGGAGGACCGTGTAAGGGCGTGGGGGGGATTCTGAGCAGGGGGGGATCGGAGGTCCGTGGACGTGCGCGGGGGGAGGGAGGGGATCAGAGCAGGGGGGAATCGGAGCATGTGCCCTCCTCCGCAACTGCTGCCCGGTGTGGAGATTCGGTATTGAAGTGTTTCTCCTTCCGCAGACTCACTCTTCTGTGGATGTGCGAGGGTTGGCCAAAAAAAAAATCTTCGCAGTATGCCAACACGAGGCAGCCAATCAGGAAAGAGGGAGGTTTCCCCCCCCCCCCCTCCGTTCTTGCAGACACAGCGCGAGCGCGCGAAGGGCCCCCTGACTTACGGGGGCCGTACCAAATCATTTCGCGGGCCAGACGTTCCCCACCCCTGGGTTAGAGGGAATAGGTATGGAGGAAGAGGAGAAGGTGCCCTAAGATCTATACCTCCACTGTCCCTATCTCCGATTCCCGGTCCAGCAAACGCAACAAATTGATTACCTGTACATCATGTGACCCGAGTCACTTCAATGGAAGCTAAATGTATCAGATTACTGATATTGTCCTGAACATATATGGTCAGTGGTAGAGCTTAGGGTACCTTCCCTTATTCCTCCATACCTATTCCCTCTAACCCATGGTTGTAGGGGTATTATATAATTCCGATTCCCTCCTCACCGGACACCTGCACACTGGTCGCACTCACAGCAATGTGGGCTACCTTGCCAGCTATATTGGCCACGATATATGGCCTGTGTGTTGTGCCTGACGTCTGGTTGTCTATATGTGGTTCCTATTATTTTAAACTAGCTGATATACCCGGCATTGTCCGGGATGTAATGATTCCGCTCCCCTCTCTCCCCCGTTCACCCCCCCTTTAGAGCTTCATGCAGGGTGTGTGCGGGTGTGTGCGTCAGTCAGTCAGGCATTGTGGGTGTGGGCGCGTCAGGCAGTGTGTGGGTGTGTGTGCGTCAGTCAGGGTGTGTGTGCGCGCAGTGATTGTGTGTGTGTGCATGTCAGTCATTGTGTGTGTGTGTGCGGCAGTCAGTGTGTGTGTGTGCGCGGCAGTCAGTGTGTGTGCGTCAGTGAGTGTGTGCGCGTGTGTGTCAGGCAGTTCGTATGTGTGTGTGGCAGTGGTGCGGAGGAAGGGGGGGATGGCTTGGGGGCGGGAGAGAGAGGTGAGGCCCTTGGTGCCGAGGAGCGGCGGCTGCTTGTGCTGTGCCGGGGGGGTGGGAGAGAGAGAGAGAGAGAGGGAGGTGAGGCAGTGAGTCTGTTGGCGCTGAGGAGCGGCGGCTGTTTGTGCTGGGCTGGAGGGGTGGGAGAGAGGTGAAGCAGTGAGTCCGGCGCCGCCGAGGAGCGGCGGCTGCTTGTGCTGTGACCGGGGTGTTGGTGTGGGGGGAGAGGTGAAGCAGTGAGGCCGGGGTCGCCGAGGAGTGTGGGTAGCGTTGAGTAGCAAAGTTGTTCTCCCAGCAAGTCAGCTTCCAAGTGAGATGGTCCTGCCAAGTGAGGTTCCAATTCCAAGTGAGGGCAAGAGGTGCACGCAATGTGAGGGGGGGGGGGGCGTCCGTGGGCCAATCACACAGGGGGAAGAAATACACACAGGGCCAATTGCACAGGGCAAATACACACACAAACATTATTTCAGTCATATATATAGATAAACTGTTTTTAATATACATTCATTCTCACAATTCAACCATTTGAGACCTTTTTGTCCTTTCTCCTTTGGACCGCTATATAGTGCGTCGTTATAGGCTGCGCCACGTCCTTATATGGGATCAGATGTCCCACATCCCACTTTCCAACGAGTAACGAGTGCACGATATTGGGATCCTTCTGTCGTCCTGCCTCGCTGGGTTCTCTCTGACAACAGTATCTGTTCTTTGTAATTCCTCTCCCTATTATTGCACGTGGTTGTTCTACAGGTTTAAATAAATATAAAGACACACAAGAGGATGTAAGGGGGGGAAGCAATAAATAATAAGAAACATTTTGGGTAGGGTGACCAGTTGTCCCGGTTTAGCCGGGACAGTCCTGTTTTTTTAATGTCTGTCCCAGTTTTTTAATGTCTGTCCCGGCTGCCCTGCATTCTTTAAAATGTCCCGTTTTTTGTGGCTGTTCCGGTTTTGGCCATCAGAGCAGGGGGGGCAGCAGAGAGCAGAGAATACAGGAACAGGCAGAAGCCGGTCTGACTAGCGGCAGAGGGTGAGGGCGGGGTTACAGGCAGAGGGTGGGGGCGGGGTTACAGGCAGAGGGTGGGGGCGGGGTTACAGGCAGAGGGTGGGGCGGGGTTACAGACAGAGGCTGGGGCGGGGTTACAGGCAGAGGGTGGGGGCGGGGTTACAGGCAGAGGGTGGGGGCGGGGTTACAGGCAGAGGGTGGGGGCGGGGTTACAGGCAGAGGAGCCTCAGCAGTGAGACAGTGGGAGCTTCGGTGTCTGCTGCCAGGGCTCAAGATGGCTTCCCCCCCAATGTTCCTCAGAGGCAGGTAGGGACCAGAACGGACACACACGAGAGGCGGGGGAGAGAGGCAGCATGGGGGGGGGGAGAGAGGCAGCATGGGGGGGGGAGAGAGAGGCAGCATGGGGGGGGGGGAGAGAGAGGCACACAGAATGGGGGAGAGAGAGACACACAGAATGGGGGAGAGAGAGACACACAGAATAAGGGAGAGAGAGACACACAGAATAAGGGAGAGAGAGAGACACACAGAATGGGGGAGAGAGACACACAGAATGGGGGAGAGAGAGACACACAGAATGGGGGAGAGAGAGACACACAGAATGAGGGAGAGAGAGACACAGAATGGGGGAGAGAGAGACACAGAGAATGGGGGAGAGAGAGACACACAGAATGAGGGAGAGAGACACACACAGAATGAGGGAGAGAGAGACACAGAATGGGGGAGAGAGAGACACAGAGAATGGGGGAGAGAGAGACACAGAGAATGGGGGAGAGAGAGACACAGATAATGAGGGAGAGAGAGACACAGAATGGGGGAGAGAGAGACACAGAGAATGGGGGAGAGATGCACACACAGAGAATGGGGGAGAGAGAGACACAGAATGGGGGAGAGAGAGACACACAGAATGAGGGAGAGAGAGACACAGAATGGAGGAGAGAGAGAGACACAGAGAATGGGGGAGAGACGCACACACAGAGAATGGGGGGGAGAGAGACACAGAATGGGAGAGAGAGAGACACACAGAATGAGGGAGAGAGAGACACAGAATGGGGGAGAGAGAGACACAGAGAATGGGGGAGAGACGCACACACAGAGAATGGGGGAGAGAGAGACACAGAATGGGGGAGAGAGACACACAGAATGAGGGAGAGAGAGACAGAATGGGGGAGAGAGAGACAGAATGGGGGAGAGAGAGACACAGAGAATGGGGGAGAGACGCACACACAGAGAATGGGGGAGAGAGAGACACAGAATGGGGGAGAGAGAGACACAGAGAATGGGGGAGAGAGAGACAGAGAATGGGGGAGAGACGCACACACGGAATGGGGGAGAGAGACGCACAAACAGAATGGGGGAGAGAGAGACACAGAGAATGGGTGAGAGACGCACACAGAGAGACTGGGGGAGAGAGAGACACACGGAATGGGGGAGAGAGAGAGACACAGAGAATGGGGGAGAGAGAGACACAGAGAATGGGGGAGAGACGCACACACAGAGAGACACACAGAATGGGGGAGAGAGAGACACAGAGACACACACACACAGAATGGGGGAGAGAGATTCACACACAGATGGTGGGGGAGACACAGAGAATGGGGGAGAGAGACACACACAAAGGGGGAGAGAATGGGGAAGAGCGAGACACAGAATGGGGGAGCGAGAGACACAGAATGGGGGAGAGAGAGACACACAGAGAATGGGTAGAGAGCCAGAATGGGAAGGGTGGAACGACAATGGAGGGATGGGAGGGAGAGAGACTGGGTGTGTGTAAGGCTGCGTCCCCGCTAGCGCTGAGCGGGCGGCGGTTACTTACATATATAGCTATATGTAAGTCCCCGCTCACGCTGTGCGCACGGCGCTCGTGCACGGGCACACACGCTCACCCGCGCTCGGCACTTAAGTAAACAAAAAACCTATACTTACCCGCGCGTTCAACTACCCGCAATGCCCCCCCTCTCCCACCCGCGCGTACCTGCAGGACACCCGGCGCTCATGCTTGGAACGCTCCCCAAGCATGAGCGCCCTCAGCGCCAGCTGGGACTCAGCCTAAGAAGGGGGGACAAAGAGCGGCGGAGAGACATAAATGAGACATAAAGCGCAGTTGGTGATGTCATTTGTTTTATAAATATATTTTTTTAATGTGTCCCGGTTTTTACTTTTGTAAATCTGGTCACCCTAATTTTGTGTGGGGGGCAAATATTAAATTAATACTGTAACTTTGCTGGGGTAAATATTGTTTATCATAAAGCAATCATTTGAAACCTAGCTCAGAAATAAAAACAATGGATCGTAAAAAGAATAATAATAGCAAAAAAGGAAGAATAGGTGTTCCACGGTGTTATTCTGCGGGGGGGGGGGGGGGAGAGGACACGCAGTCTAAATCAATATCTGTACTGTGACGCAAAGGTAGGAAGGGAATAGGGAGGGGAAATGGTGCAACTTGCGTCAAACAAGGAGCGTCTGCGTCATTGTGCGAGCAGCTGCATGTACAGATGTAGGAAGTTACCGAAGACGGTGTCTGCCGCGGTCACACTCCGGGGGATCCATGTGTCCGACCTTCCCTCCCCCCCCCCGTTAATCCTCCGGTGCAGGGCAGGCGCGGTCACGTGATGGCGCCTCGCTCCGGTGCCGAAAACTCGCTACACTTGTGAATGTTTCAGATCTGGTTTATTCCGTTTGGCGCGGAGAATAACGCCGCCTAAACCTGGCGGATTCATTTGGCGCAGAGAAACTGCACTGGTTATTGGCGCAACTATTACTCTATCTACATACAATATTGCTCTTCGCTCTCTCCTCCCCAACTCCTCCTATAACCGCTCCCCAAACTCGTGGCGCAAATTGGGGCAGAAAATGTGGGATAAAACATTGACGCAGAGTAAAAAATGACCCAATGTTGGCCCCGGTTTGCGACACGTGGTACACACCCCCTACGTGTTTTTAACGCTCCTATAAGTGTGTTACAGAATAAAGATGGTGATGGGTGCGAATTGTCTTTGAGTCGCTTGGATCTCCGCGTCACTGGACTCGCTGCAGCGCTGCAAATACAGTTCCCAATCCTGAGATTCTGAGTCACTGGGATAGAATAAAATGGCCACTGGGACCATTCTCAATGGCTGCTTCTGATTGTGCTGTCCCTTTAACTAAGCTGAGTGGGCGTGGAGGGGAGAGGGAGGCTGGAGATTTCCCAGAGCACCACGTCACCTGCACCAGAGGCTATTTAACTAGGAAATGTTACGGGGCGGGAGATTCCCAGTCTGATACAGTGCAGGATGATGATACTGGGGTACTGGGACATCCGAGGGGTGAGTTACTGTGAGAGAGGGGATAATACTGAAGTATTAATGGGGAAGGAGGAGGGTAATACTGAAGTATAGGAGGGGGTTAATACTGAAGTATAGAGGGAGGATGAGGGGGGTAATACTGATGTATAGGAGGGGGTTAATACTGAAGTATAGAGGGAGGATGGGGTAATGAAGTATAGGGGGAGGAGGAGCAGGGGGGTAATACTGAAGTGGAGGAGAGGGGTAATACTGAAGTATTAGGGTGGAGGGGGGTAATACTGAAGTATGGGGGAGGAAGTAATAGTCTCTTCCTTTATCTCTCCCTCTCTCTCCGCCCCGTAGCTGGCTCACCCCATCCGTCTCCTGCTGGAATACACGGGGACCCCGTATGAGGAGACACTATATGTGGTGCAGGGCGGTGAGTGCATCACACGCGTGTGTTTGGGATACCACACGCATGCTGCCATGTTTTGTGTCCCCCTTAACCCCTCTGATCCCGGCACCGTTGGGATCGCTGCAGCCACCTGCCGGGACCCTTGGGAGGGGTTAAGCAGTCTGTACATGGGGTATTTTCTCTCTCATGGGTCAGTGCTTCTCGCTGGATGAGTTCTGTCTTCTCATGATGCAGCCGCTCAAAATGGTCCAGCAGATGGTGTGTGTGTGTGTGTTACAGTTTATATACACCCACCTCCTCCCCGCATCAGTGCCTTGGAGAGAAGTATTACTGTGCGTGACTTTAAGATCGTCTCAACTCTGTAGATATCAGCTCTGCCCAATCACCGTCTGTCTAACTAAAAAAAGTCGGTTCTTTCTTGGCTTAAATCACCGTTTTGACTTTTCAGGACATCATGCAGATAATACAATGTTTCAAGCTGACCACACTTACCTGAGGTTGTCCTGAAATATTGTGAACTAATAAGGAACAGGGGGATGGGAGGGAACCCTCGCAACAGCATATAGGAGGATTCAAAATAAGTGATTGGTGCTACAATCTGGGGTGAAAATAGGTTGGATACTGCGGAGCTAGAACCCCAATAAACGAGGGCATTCTATCAAGGTGATCGTCAGACAACCAGGGGAGTCAGTAATGATGCGCAGGATATGGGGGAGCAAGAGTGTACCCAGTGAACTGATGTCAAAGTTAAAAACTATTTATTGATGAGCAATGCTCAAAAAACAAATTACTGTAAGGTTTGAAAAGCTGCAGTATCGAATGTATAAGCCCCTAGCGATTGCTTAACCTGTAGGGTGCTGATTCTGCAACCGCAATATATAGAGCCAGTGATCTCTAATTGAGTCAAGCTTAGCTATACCTCCATAATGCGCAAGTAGAATCTGGATTTAAAGTGGAAACCTGATGGATTCATCCACCTGTCTCTAATACCAGATATGGCATAAGACCGTGCCAAGGCATTAATATGCTAAAAGGTAAGCACCATTAATTCTCCCATGTATTTTAGTTAGAGAGCTCTACAGCCATAATTGCTGAACGTGAAAATAGTGGTCTGGCTTCAGGGACGGCCTTAATACGGTTACCCATAATCCCTGCTTGACCATGGGTTACTAGTGTTAGATGAACACGGTTAGTACAGCCACCTGTCCCTGTGTCTGAATACTGCACAAGACCATGGAGGGGCACTGATATGCCCAAAAAATGATCACCTTTAGTATTCTATGTCTCTTTGTTACTCAACAGCTCTAGTTATAGCCGCTATATGACACAGGTCTGGATAGAGGGGTAGCCTAGTAATGGTTAATTAACCCAATATCACTCTTCAACCTTATGAGCACTCTAAATATGCCAGGGAGTAGATGGTAACGCACCGCATACTATGTTCATAATAACAGACATAGATGATGTGCTCTGGATTCAGGGGAAGCCTTGATGCGGGTAGCCCTTAATCACTGCTTGACCATAAGTGGTTGATGTGGGATAGCGGTAAGAGCATATGAGAACCACAATAGCACTCGCTGCTTAAGCCAAAACCGGACTGCTAGCTGCTAGAACCCTCTGCTGATGAATGGAGAAAAATAAAACTGTATAGCGAATCACTCTTACAGTAGTGAGTGCAGTCTTCCTAATAGGACCCCCAGTTAGTATACATGTGAAGTAAAAAGTCATACGCTCTTACAAGAGCGTTACTTGAAAAAAACAAATGTATGAATAGTACGGTATGTATTCCGATCACGAACACGAATGCTTCCCCTCTAATAATTATAATAATAGCACGTTCTTGTATAGCGCTGCTAGTTTTACGCAGCGCTTTACAGAGACATTTTGCAGGCACAGGTCCCTGCCCCGTGGAGCTTACAATCTATTTTTTTGGTGCCTGAGGCACGGGGAGATAAAGTGACTTGCCCAAGGTCACAAGGAGCCGACACCGGGAATTGAACCAGGTTCCCCTGCTTCACACTCAGTGCCAGTCAGTGTCGTTACTCACTGAGCCTCCTTCCTCCTGTGACGCTATTACGTCACTTGCCGACATACGTTTCGCTAACATGCTTTGCCAAGGCTGGGCCTGAAACATTGTATTTTCTTCATGATGTCCTGAGAAGTCAAGTGCTGATTTAACACAAGGGTGCTCCATTGCAGTCCCCCCCCCCCCCCACAGGTCAGGTTTTCAGGATGTCCCAGCTTCAGCACAGGTGGTGCAGTCGAAGATTGAGCCTCTGATTCAGCCACCTGTGTTGAAGCAGAGACTTTGTATTTTTTGTCTTAAAAAAAATAAATAAAAGTAGTTGTACTATCATTCCTTAACCTGACAGTAGTAGATGCATGGATCAACCTTCCAGCTGTGGGTGGAAATACAGTGAAGGGGTTGAAGTTAACTTGTATGTGGTGTGACACTGTATCACACTATAGCCGGCACTGGTGAATCCCGGCTTATGTATTTAAGACACTGCAACATTGTGTGTACGCACTGTGCCTCGCCCTGTATACGCACTGTGCCTCGCCCTGTGTACGCAGGGTGCCACGCCCTGTGTACGCAGGGTGCCACGCCCTGTGGGGGTGTACCGGTGTGTCACACAGATTCCTCTCTTCCTTATCCCCAGATTACGACACGAGCCAGTGGCTGGAGGTGAAGGAGACGCTGGGACTGGACTTCCCCAATGTACAAGTGACCCGGGGAGGGGGGGGTGGGAGATGTGGGGAGGATATGAGGGGAATTAGACTTCCCTAGTGCACACGTGGGCTGATGCCTCTAAGTTGGTGGGGTGATTTAGTTTGCTGACTTGGGGTAGATCCTCAGCACCGCGTTACATTTTTAGCGTGACGTTATCCCCCTTGTACGTAGCGTTACCCGTAACGCGTCTCCCAGAAAGTGCTTTGCGTTACGATGTCCTCGCATTCATATGCAAATCCTATGGTAATGAGCAGTTTACCTAACGGAGATCCTCGCGTTCATATTGGCGCGTGGGAATAACGCTACGATATTAGAGACCCCCAAGGGGGGAGGGAGAGAAAGAGAGGGGGGGAGGGAGAAAGAGAGGGGGGGGGAGGGAGAGAAAGAGGGGGGGGGAGGGAGAGAAAGAGGTGGGGAAGGGAGAGAAAGAGGGGGGCTTCCCCCACTGTCTGCCGGTCGTCTGCCCCCCCCCTGAAACCTTCCATCTGCAGACGGGGGCCGTGCATGCGGCGGCCGCTCCTTCACCCACCTGCTCCCACATCGATCTGAGGCGGGAGGCAGCGTGTTTGAAATTGTAGTGGCCGCTCCCCCGCCCGGCTGTCCGCTCCCCCGCTCGGCCGTCCGCTCCCCCGCCCGGCTGTCCGCTCCCCCGCCCGGCTGTCCGCTCCCCCGCCCGGCTGTCCGCTCCCCCGCCCGGCTGTCCGCTCCCCCACCCGGCTGTCCGCTCCCCCGCCCGGCTGTCCGCTCCCCCGCTTTGTCCCGGGCGCTCGCTCCCGTCCGGCCGCGCCCCCGCTCCCCCGCTGACTCTAGCGGCCGGGGTGTGAGCTTGGAAGCAATGCCGGAAGGAGGGGCGCAGGCGCAGGGGTTGGAGGCAGCGGGAGGCACAGTGGTTTTGCGCTGGGAGGGGAGTGTCACGGTAACTTATGACAAGATATAATGAACACCAAATATCTGGGTTGAACTGAACGAGGCTTAGATATAATAAAATATAATTTATTCCTTAAAAAGGTGAACACAGCAATATAGTACAATTAACAGGCAAGAAGGTAACACTTACTTAGGGTTGGGGGATGGAGAAGTATCAGCTAGCAATTCTCCAGCAATCCGGTGACATTCAAGATGGTATCAGAAGAAGAACTAAAAACTGTAGGGTTGACACAGTTTATATATTTGTGTAACCCTATTCTTAACATTGAATACAGACTATTGGTGAACAATTATCTGTATCCAATCCCTAACGTGGAGACACAGATTAACCCATGCCCCCCAGCTAATTAGCCCATGTGTACTGGGACTTTGAGGGTCTTATTTCTGCAGCCCCATAATTAAATCAGGGCCGACGACCAGTCTACCAAATTAAGTATCTGATAGGATCTGCATTGTTTGTAGGTGTAGACATAACACTTACAAACCACCCCAGTTTGATTATCCACCCTCGGGTAACAATTAGAGTGGCAGAGTCTGTTTAGTACTTGGTCTGTTGATTAGTACTTAGTGTAAACAATCAGGGCAGTTAACTTTTGATCACAGTGCTTAGGCTCAATCAGCCAGGTGCCCTTCATGACCTATTAACATAGCAGATGGTCTGCATTTTCAGAGCAGATCCAAAATACCATCCATATACACTTTAATATCTACACATATTAATAAGTTCCATTCTGGTGGGCTCAGTGGGTCGAAATTTGCCAGTTCTTAATGCCTACAGTGACTCCACACATTGGCCAAATATCAACTCTCTGCGACCTCTAGAACTGGAGATACAGAAATGCACTTTAAAACATTAAAATACAGGCTTATAATGAAACATGGGAAAAGGGGAAAATACATTTTCCTGACATGACAAGGTGTAAACCACATTCCTGGACCGCAGTCCTGTTAACCCCTTGCCTCCCTGGTGAGGTCTGGGGGTGGCCATATGGGGTGCAACCCCTTTAATACCGGGCCAACCCCCCTCTCCCTCTACAGAGAGACACGGGTTTGAGGCATCGGGAGGCACAGGGGGTTGGAGGCGGCGGCAGGGGTGTGCGCTGGGAGGGGAGACGGCGGTTTAGTTACTTACCTGGGCGGTGTGTGTGTGTGTGTGTGTCACTGTTAGACCACACCGGCCAATGAGAGGTGTGCAGGGGCGGGCGGGCCAAGGGAGCCATTTCAACGGTTTGAGAAATAGATATAGATAGATATGTATACACTGCATTTGTCCCTACTTGTCTATGTCCAGGGACCACGTTTTTCTTGTATTTTAATAAATTGCCCAGCTACTTTTATTTTGCTATATTGGATTTCGCTTTTTTCCCCTCTTTTTTCATTCATATGTTGGATAGTACTCCATAGAGCTGCATCCTATTAGCTTTATATCTCCATGATGCTACATGTTCTAATACAGGGGGGCGCAAACTTTTTTCCCTGCGCCCCCCTGATGGCTGTCCCCTCGCTCCCGCGCCCTCCCCAACCCCAACTTACCCGCGCTCCGGCGTAATGACGTCACGTTGCCATAGCAACGTGACGTCACATGACCTCGCAGTGTCATTTTGATGCCGCGTTGCCATGGCGCCGCAGGGAGGAAGCCGCCGGAGCCACGGTAAGTTAGGTTTACAGAGGCCCTGCAGCTCCCCCGGCACTTAATTTAAGTGCCTTCGGGAAGCGCGCGGGGCCTCTGTAAACCCCGCGCCCCCCATCGGCAGTATCGCGCCCCCCCTGGGGGTCGTGCCCCACAGTTTGCGCACCGCTGTTCTAATACACATTGACATTCATTTCAATTGTATATTCACCTATAACACTTCACTTTTATGAATATGCATGTCCAGTGCTGATATATATATATTTTTCTATTGTATTTTGCCTTACTATTAGCTGCAGGACATTGCACTTATATTTAATTTTATTTAATTTCATTATCACGGTTTATTCTGTATATTCACCTTTTAACATGCTTAAATCCTGTAGTGATCGTCACACGAGGAGACATAGATTTGCTGGGCGGTTTGGCAATGAAAGCTTGGTCATTGTTGACAATAAATGTTCAAATGAAGGATCAATTTTTTGAAATTGGAAAAACTGTTGAAAGATGTAATGAGACACTGGTGGGACAGTGTCTCATTACAAGGATATCTTGATAATAAATTGATTTGAGATTTTTAAAGAAGCCTACATTTTTTTTTTACTAATGATGATTTTAGTACAGAGTTGAATCAAATTCTTTTTAATTGCTCTAACTCCCGATTAGATATAGGGGACAGACTCAGTGAATTAAAGATAGAGATAGATAATATACAAAACACACTGAAATAATTTAAAGATCTTGAGGGGTATATTCAATTAGATGATAATGTGAATAACATGGTAATGGCGTTTGAAAACGAATTAGTTAGCCGCAAAGATGGCAAAATGTTGAGGGGATAAAGAAGATTTTTCCAACAATAGAGTTGATAATTGAAAAAATGTTAAACATGAAACATCTAGGAGTACATCAGGACCTTTTTATTAATAAGAAAAAGAACCTTCAAACTAATAAATCTAAGCCTCATACACAATCAAATATTAAGGGTGCGGTGGACAGGTCTAAACCTGCCCTTCAAAACAGGTTTTCCTGTTTGGATAACGAGAGAGCTAGTACAGTACCTCAAGTGACCCTTGTTTCAATCAGGATAAAACAGGTTCCCTCCTCCTAGTGAACGATTGGGAGCCAGACCTAAAAATCTGGCTCCCAATGTTAGTTCACAGACTTTTTTAGAGAAGGGTTCCATTGTGATTTGTTCCAAAGAATCCCATCGGAGTCCCATGCAAGTACAGGACTGGGGTCCCACGAATGCCTCATAAAAAAGAGGAAGTTCAAGGGAAGAGGAGTCAGAGCAGGGAGAAAGCTTCAAGAAAAGAAAGCATTAAGGGTTATTGACTCCATACCACCTGAACCTAAGGGTATATACAATCTTTCTTTCCATATGCTCTCCCCTGATCAGATTCATCTTCTCAATAGGGGTCTATTTTTTTGCCCCAGTGCCTATTCGGATTCTTTTGATTTATTTGTGGACCTTAACCGTTTTATACGGAAGTTAACTCTTAAGAGACATTTTTTGTTGAAAAATAATAATGGGTCTACACCAGGGCTGCACAACACGCAGCCCGCAGGCCGCATGTGGCCCGCCTCCACTCATTGTGCGGCCCACGGTGGCTTTCCCCGTCCTCCTCCCTCCTCTCCCGCGAGCCGCTTTCCCGGCCGCGGGCCGCGAGCCGCTTCTCCCCCCCCCCCCTCCTGGCCGCGAGCCGCTTCTCCCCCACCTCCTGGCCGCGAGCCGCTTCTCTCCCCCCCCTCTTGGCCGCTCACCGCTCACCGCTCACCCCTCCACCTCCTCAAACCTGCTCTCAGAGTCAGGACTGCACAAGTGTGCGAGTCCTGCCTGCTCTGCCACCGTGAGGTGCCGTTGGGGGGGGGGGGGAGGTGAGGTGCCATTGGGGGGGATTTGAGGTGCAGGGGAGTGAGGTGCAGGGATGTGAGGTGCAGGGATGTGAGGTGCAGGAGGGTGTGGTGCAGGGGAGTGAGGTGCAGGAGGGTGAGGTGCAGGGGAGTGAGGTGCAGGGGAGTGAGGTGCAGGGGAGTGAGGTGCAGGGGAGTGAGGTGCAGGGGAGTGAGGTGCAGGGGAGTGAGGTGCAGGGGAGTGAGGTGCAGGATGGTGAGGTGCAGGAGGGTGAGGTGCAGGAGGGTGAGGTGCAGGAGGGGGAGGTGCAGGGGGGTGAGGTGCAGGAGGGTGAGGTGCAGGAGGGTGAGGTGCAGGAGGGTGAGGTGAAGGAGGGTGAGGTGCAGGAGGGTGAGGTGCAGGGGAGTGAGGTGCAGGAGGGTGAGGTGCAGGAGGGTGAGGTGCAGGAGGGTGAGGTGCAGGAGGGTGAGGTGAGGTGCAGGGGGGTGAGGTGAGGTGCAGGGGGGTCATTGGAGGTGTAGGGGGGGTGATTGGAGGTGCAGGGGGTTCATTGGAGGTGCAGGGGGGGTCATTGGAGGTGCAGGGGGGGTCATTGGAGGTGCAGGGGGGTCATTGGAGGTGCAGGGGGGGTCATTGGATGTGCAAGGGGGGGTCATTGGAGGTGCAAGGGGGGGTCATTGGAGGTGCAGGGGGGTCATTGGAGGTGCAGGGGGGTGGGATGTGTGTGATGTGCAGGGGGATATTGTGTGTTTGATGTGGAGGGGGAGTATTATGTGTGTGGGTGAGGGGGACAGATGGGGGTATGAGAGATAGATGGGGAGTATCGCAAAGGTTGATAGTGAGGGGTTCTGGGGGAGATATGAGGATGATGATGATGATGATGAGAGGTGTTGGAGGAGAGATGATGATGATGATGATGATGATGATGATGATGATGATGATGATTTTACCCGTGCGGCCCAAATTTTTTTTCCTTGGAGCAGTTCGGCCCTTCTCGCTTTACGAGTTGTGCAGGCCTGGTCTACACCGGTATTTGATATCAATAATCAAGGTCCGGCGGACGATGCGACTGGCTCAGGGCTAGATAATTTTGAAGAAAACATTGGACCATATCCATACCTAATGATGTACCAATCTTTAGACAATGATGTTACACCTATTAGTCATTCTCCTTTTAGGCCTAAGTCTCATTTTCCCCCTATTTATCTAAGGGGAGTTATATTGAGACTTTTTATTCTATGGTCCATAGTGATCTTCAAAGGTTTAGATCGTTGATCTTTGCATAATTGTTGAAGAAAAATCTTTCCTGCTGCGAACAGTTAGCTAGGAAACAATTACAAAATCATTTCAAGTTAGTGATTCGCAAAGCAGATAAGGGAGGTGAGATTGTGCTTCAGGACAAATTTGATTACATCAATGAAGCACAGCGCCTCCTTTTGGATGAGACTTCTTATGTTAGACTAAAATCTGATCCCACTGTTACTTATCAAGCAGAACTTTTGTTATTGCTTAAAGAGGCTCAGACCAACAGTATTCTTACTGACATTGAATTCAAATATTTATTCATTACACATCCCAGGGTCCCCATTTTTTATCATTTACCCAAGGTGAACAAGTCCCTCACTTCTCCTCCTGGCAGGCCCATAGTGTCCGGGACAGACTCGATGACAGCGAATCTGTCCCAATATGTTGATTATTATCTTCAGACCCATGTTTTATCTTTGAGGTCACATATTCTGGACAGTTTGCATGTCATCGACTGTCTCGGGCATTCAGTGGCAACCATCTTTGGTATGGGCCACTTGTGATATTGCATCATTATACACATGTATAGAACACTCTAAGGGGCTGGCAGCAGTAAAACACTTTTTATGCGGTGTTAATGGGTTATCTGATACACAGAATATAATTTTATTCTTTCTATTATCAAGTTCATATTAACGCACAATTATTTTTTGTTTCAGTCACTATTATTTACAGGTCTGTGGAACAGCCATGGGGACGAGGTTCGCACCTATGTTTATGGGTTGTTGGGAGGACAACCATGTTTGGACCAACAACCTATATGGTGCGGGCCTGGTCTACTAAGGCCGTTTCATAGACGATATTTTGATCATTTGGGACACGACTTTTGGTGATATTTATGATTTATTTACTCACTTTTCTTTGGATACATTTGGTCTGTTTTTCACTTCAGTGGTAGATCCTACATCTATTATTTTTCTTGATCTTTGTCTAAAAGTTGATTCGAACAATGAAGTACAGACAGATATACATATTAAGGAGGAAGCATCTAATAGCTACCTTCATGCTAAGAGCAGTCACCATCAAGGTTGGCTGAAAAATATTCCATACAGCCAATTTAGTAGACTAAAACGAAATTGCTCCACTGATCTTGACTTCATTGTTCAATCTAATATCATGAAGGCCAAATTTATTGAAAAAGGATATGACACTATTCAAGTAGAATTATCTTTTATAGGGGCAGCAGAGCTTGTCAGACCAGCTCTGCTCCAAACAACTAAAGATAAATATGAAACTAGATCTTCTCGTAGCACTCGATCCTCTTCTAAGGATTGCATGTCATTTTCTACAAGATTCAGCCAGTTGCAAAAGTCTGTTAGGTCTATTGTGAATAGACACTGGGGCATTTTGAAGCATGACCCTGTTTTGGGAATACATCTGGAAGAACGACCCTCCATTATATACAGAAGGGTGGCATGTCACAAAACCATGTTGGCTCCTACCAAATTACGTTCTCCACCTACCTTTGGTTTCAGTACTAAACCATCAGGGAACTTTAAATGCAACAGAGGGAGAGGTCTTACATGCACTTTTTTGTTGACGCAGAAATTTTTTACATCTTTTTCCAATGGTGAGTGTCCTGGAACAGGATTTCATATTTCTCTGTATCCCTTTGCAGCTCATATGATTCATGTCTCCCTAGTTTAGCTGCCTGTTATTTTCCCTGTCCCAGCAGCTAGCTGCATGTGAAAAGGCAACATTATTGTTACATGTTGTTTACACAGCCATAGTCAGTGTTGGTTGCCTGCAACCTCCAATTCTCCTAGCTGAGAGTGGGCTATTCCAACCCCCCCTTGTCTTGCTGACAGTTAGTCTGTCCCTAGACTTCCCCTGCTTCCCAGATTCCCCTACACTTCCTTTCTAATCTAGCTGCTGAGCAAGCACATCCCATGCTATTTACCTCCTGGCAAGTATCCCCGTTTTTTTACCTTTCCCTACTATCAAGCACCCTCACTATAGAGAAGCTCTCTCTCACAACACCATCATCCACAAATGCCTTTGTGTGTCTATGATTTCCCCAATAAAGTGAAGAAAAGACAAAGAACTTGTTGTGCTTGTAACAGGAACGAGTTAAGCTATCTGGCCATATTTTACCCAGCGTAAACCCTTTGGCTCCAGAATAGCGAGACTTTTACGGTTAAAGGTTTTATTAATTGCCAAACCACTTTTTGTCATATATCTCATCAGTTGTGCAGAAGGCTCAACTTCTTCTATTTTTGTTGGGCTGTCCGGCCCTGTCACTATATCAGGGGCACTTGCTCTAATACCAAGTAGTGCTTCATATTTCGAAGCTCATTGTGCTCCGTGGAGTTTAATACCCTATTTTTTTTAATTATTATACAACTATTAAAAGTGTTTATTAGTGTAGACATCATATCATTGTTTCACGTGTGGACAATCTGAGTTCCGTGCTTTTTCTAGTCATTACATGACTTAGTATTGACCTTAGTGTTACTGAGGGCTGTTACGTTAGGGGCTTCTACTGGACCCCTGGCCCTTCTGGGTCTAGTGTGTGCCAGTATTTTTGTGTCTGTTTTGCCCTTAACCCTACTGCACCGTTCACTTTATTTACTATCTACTAACGTTAATTGGGAGTGCTGATGTCCCGTTTGTTGTCTTTGTCCTTTTTAGAAGACATGAATATTAATCCTTTTAACGTGAAATTTACTTATAATTATGACTCGCAAAATATAGCTTTCTTGGGTTTGGTGCTCTTTTTATATCCAATGACTCCGATATACAAACTGGAACTTTCTACAAAGCTGTAGATTGTAATAAATATTTAGAAGCAATCAGTAATCACCACCGGAGATGGGTAGCTAACATTCCTTATGGACAGTTTCAGCGACTAAGAAGAAACTGTTCAAGGATTGAAGATTTTAAAACTCCGTCAAACCATTTGATACACACTTTTTTTTTTTTCAACTTAACATTATTTTATTGCCAATTTTCAATTGGGATACAGAAGATAAAATAGGAACAGTAAGGATGTTATATAGCACATACCATGATATAGACCTTCCGGGCCCACAGATCCAAATATAATTATCCGTATTGTTGGGGTCTTCCTTAACATCCCCTAATATCTCTGCGGTTAAGTGATATTGGACCGAGCATAATGGACAACAATACAAGGGGAAATGAGGTGGAGGAGAGGGGGCGGGGAGGGGGTACCAGTATTTGCAACGGTCTAAGTTTATTTTACAAGAATACTCCACGCCATACCCATTATTCGACAGGAACAGTAATTACTGTGGTTCACTTGAGATATGCCTCTGTGCTTGATCAGCCCGGGGGGCTCGTCGTCTTCCGTCTACTCCCAAGCCAATTCTCTAATATCTCTCTGACCGCCCTCTCCGGCAAGCCACGGGTCCCAGATCTGGGAGAACTTGTCGCAGCTCTCCCTTAAGAAAGCTGTGAGTTTTTTTTTATTCCATCGAAGCAATATGCCATATTCTGCATTTTACCATTGCCAGAGGGGGGGCTTCCTGTGTTTTCCAGTATGCCGCAGTACAGCATTTTGTAGCTAACATTATGTGGGATATTAGTTTGGTTTAGGCTCCGCTCTAGGCATGTCTTGAACTGGTCTGCCTAGTAGAGCAGACCAAGGGTCCGGGAGAGACACATTTCTATCAAAAGGACACCATAAAACAAATGTTAAAAGAGCTTATAATATGGCCTTACTACTGGACCGCAACTGTACTTAGGGATAAGGTTAACAATAGAAATGATCACAAACAAGATGTTTTATTTATAACTAAATGTAACAGAGTATCAAGAGAAATTAATCAAATTATGGCCAAACATTGGAATACCTTACAGTGTGGCACCGTTCTAAAGGAAATGATCCCTGACAGACCTACGGTGTTATACAGGAGGGCAAAAACGTTTAAAAATATGATGGCACCAACCCTCCTGAAAAATAAGGAATTAGAAAAAGAAACGACCACTGTTAAAGCTGTATCTGTCAGAGGATTTTCAGTGTAGCGGGAGGGGCATTGCGCGTAGCTTTGTACAGAATGCACAGACTCGTTTTAAACCTGAGGCCTCGGCCAGGCTCACTGCTTGCTCGCTGAGGCGCAGGGAAAGCGGGTGCTTTCCCTGGCCTTGCGGTTGCTTACCGCACGCGCCGTCAGCGGGCCGTCAGGGGGCGGGCCGGGGGCAGGCGCGTCACTGGCCGGGGGCGGGTCAGTGACGTCACGGAGCTGGTTCGCCCTCATTGGGCGAACCGCTCACGTGACCGGCCTGTCGCGCCGGCAAGCGGGGGAATTTTAAATTCCCCTAAGGCCTCGGCCATGTTTAGCGCTTGCTTGCTGAAGCGTGCTGACGCGCGCTCCCGCTCAGCACTGAGCCCCTACAGCCGCAATTAGAGCGGCTTTAGTAGGGGCTCACCTGTGCTTTCACAAGCGCGCGGAAGTGCAGGTCTTAGGGGAATTTAAAATTCCCCCGCTTGCCGGCGCGACAGGCCGGTCACGTGAGCGGTTCGCCCGATGAGGGCGAACCAGCTCCGTGACGTCACTGGCCCGCCCCCGGCCAGTGACGTGCCCGCCCCCGGCCCGCCCTCTGACGGGCCACTGACAGCGCGTGCGGTAAGCAACCGCAAGGTCAGGGAAAGCACCCGCTTTCCCTGCGCCTCAGCACGCCAGCAGGGAGCCTGGCCGAGACCTAAGACCTGCGCTTGCGGAAGCGCAGGTGAGCCCCTACTAAAGCCGCTCTAATTGCGGCTGTAGGGGCTCAGTGCTAAGCGGGAGTGCGCGTCAGATATTTTGTAAGTGCATTTTTATTCTTTGTGCCTAGTAAAGCTAATAATACTACACTATGAGGTGTGCGCTTCTCTCCTTTTTTACCCTTACTTATGAGAACAGATAGCATTTAACTTTGTGTCATATTGGGTGTAGCATTGGGTCTTCTGTATACATTTAGGTCAGGGCGCTCCACTCCAGTCTGAGGATCTACCCCTTCGGGATGTTGGGGGAAAGACCCATTTCCTGGGGGGTGATACTTGTTACCCTCTCTTCCTGCAGTTGCCGTACCTGTTGGACGGAGATGTGAAGCTGTCCCAGAGTAACGCCATCCTGCGCTACATTGCACGCAAGCATGGACTGTGTAAGAATCTGCCCCACAGGCTCCCAGTAATACCCCTTGAGGGGTGAGTCTCTCTCCTTCTACCCCCTCAATTAAGGGGTTGATTCTATGTGCTGATCGGGCTGTTTTTGGCCCCAATTTCCCTATGCATTAGTTTGGGGATTTGGGCTGAAAACCTTATAAATTGCTAAATTGGCTCATCTAGAATCAGCACCCATAGCTTTCCCACCCCTCCCCTGTCCCCACCTCCCCCTTGAGTCTCTCCTCTGCCTAGTACCTCCCCATTGAGTCTCTCTTCTCACCAGGTGGGGAGCTGGAGGGGGAGAAGCTCCGTGTGGATCTGGTGGAGAACCAGGCAATGGATTTTCGAACGGGCCTAGGCACCATCGCCTATAACCCCCTCTTTGTGAGTCTGAGGGTTGTAGAGATATTTGGGGGTTGAGATCAAAGTAGGGGGGAGAGACATTAACCTGTTAATTTCCAACCTCCCCCCAGGAGACACTGAAGGGGCCGTACCTGGAGAAGTTACCTGTCGCGCTAACAAGATTCTCTCGCTTCCTTGGAGACAGAGCTTGGTTTGCTGGAGAAAAGGTGCCCCCCCCCCCTCTCGCACTCAAACACCCATCTCTTCCCTCCCACCTCCCCAGCACCCCATCTCTCTCTTCCCCTCCCCTACATCCTATCATCTCTCCCCTCCATTTCCTCTTCTCTGCTATCTGCTTTCTCTCCTCCCCTGGGAGGTGGCAGTGCCAGGTGATGCCTTTGCACACCTTGTGAGGGCCCCCTGGGGTGTGTGGGTGGGATCCTGACTGCCCCCCTTTATCCCCCCCAGATCACCTTTGCTGACTTCCTGATGTACGATGCTTTGGATGTACACCGGATGCTGGAACCAACGTGTCTGCAAAACCTCAAGAACCTGCAGGATTTCCTGACCCGATTTGAGGTGACTCTCACCCACAGGTGTCTTATTAGCCCCACTTTGACTAAGTTATTAGTGTGTCCCCTCCCTCCGACTGTCATCCCTGGCCAGGGCGTGACTGTACATTGGAGGACAGAGAATCTCCTGAGCCACTACAGGAGTTCTGTTACCATCAGGTCTCCTTCAGCCTCCACACTCGCTGGGGATGAGGGTAGTAAGTATATGGTAAAATAGTTGTGTGGACTGAAGTCTGCTGGGCAGAGTCCACCAATGTGCTGATTCTGCACAGCTTGTTATGATTAATCAGGTATTTATATTCCTATAATTATTCAGATTACTTGGCCGTATCGCAAGGGTTGAGATTTGGAACCTGAAAGTCTCCCACAATTAAGAAGTTCATTAATCGGCCCCCCTACTCGTAAGCCTGACATCTCCATTCTTCCTCCCCCAGGCTTTGCCTGCTGTTGCTGCGTATCTGAAGTCCCCTTTCTTCTTGAAGGCCCCGCTCTTCAACCGCGTGGCTGCCTGGCCCAAGTACAAATAGGGGGTCCTGTATCCCCACCTCGTGTGCTCTTCTCTTACACTTTTTTTTTGTATGACCCCTGATGTTTTCTCTCATATCTTCTCTCTCTCCCCCCCCCCACCCCCTTACTATTTCTGCTGTAGCAGGATTTCCAATAAAGTCGACGAACAGAGAACAGAAACCTAGAATGGGCACTTTTACACCTAGTGGGTGATAGATGAAAGGGTTAAAAACGTAATACTTTATTATCCAAGTTAAAATAATGGGGATTAAAACGAACAAGTGTACTAAGTGTATGTATTTAGTGCTGTACATCTGCCACATTTAGTTGGTATGGGATCCTCTTAGATCTCATACACTTGGTTCCACCACACTTAGGGTTCACATTATACCCAGTTGAACTGAGCCACATTTTCAGACCCTGATCTTTGGTTACTTACACCATATAGCTACGTGACTCTTTACCATCATCATGCCATATATGTTGTTCTCATTACGCTTGTATGGCTAGGACCTTGTGTCATCTAGCCACACATTATGCTATTTAGTATACTGGCAGACCTGGCTAGGGTCCATATCCTTGACCGTCGCTTCATTATAACTCCAGGGTCTGCGCACTACTTACCACTGCACTACAGTCATTAGCTGTATCCTGGTTTACATTGAGCAGTGGTTTATCTTATCCACCTGTTCACACTGCAAGACACTGTTAAGTGTTCCATTGCAGTCTATATATTTGATCCGGAACAATTCATTGAGTGTTCGTACCTATACGATCTGAGCGTTTAATATTCGTTTTAATCCCCATTATTTTAACTTGGATAATAAAGTATTACGTTTTTAATCCATTCATCTATCGCCCATAGAGTGCCAATTCCAGGTTTCTGTTCTCTGTTTGTCTACTATATATATATACCTACCTAGGCAGCACCTACACCTACAATACTTTGACAGCTGCGGTGGTCCATTCTATAGTCTATACTTTTACAATAAAGTCACAATAAACTTATCACTTGTCTATGTATATCTTTATTAATATAGCGCCCACAATGTACTCAGCACTGTATGAAAGAGAATACAGTACAGGAAATGATAATACAATAAGTCAGACAATGGGAAAGCAGAGCTTACAATCTGGAATATTGGGAGACAGAGACCGGGGGTGAGGGAATAAGTGCGGTTGATGGCAGTGCTTGAGACAGTAACCTTGAGTCTGGGTTATTGAAATGGGGGGAGAAAGAGTGCTTGGCATATACAGAGTGTGAGGGAGTCCCACGGGTAAGGTGCGGTGAGGAAAAGGGTTTAAGGTGAGAGAGCTGTAGCCAGGATAGGGATTTAAGGAGGAGATAGTGACATTATTCTAGCAGCAGAATTTGGGATAGATTGCAGGGGAGAAAGTTGTGAGGCAGGGAGGCCTGTTAGCTGTATGTTACAGTAATGCAGATGGGAAAGGATCAGGGCATGCACCAGAGTTTTAGCTGCCGTGTGACATGGGAATGAGTGGATCTTGGTAATATTACAGAGGAAGAAGGGATGCATTTAGCCATGCCGGGAGTTCTGGACACGTCCCAATTCAGGGGTCTGGCAGGAACAGCCCCAAGGCCCTGGGTGTCAAAGCTGTAAGGCAGGGCTGCACAACTCGCAAAGCGAGAAGGGCCGAAATGCTCCAAGGAAAAAAAATTTGGGCCGCACGGGTAAAATCATCATCATCATCATCATGATCTCTCCTCCAGCACCTCTCATCATCATCCTCATATCTCCCGCAGAACCCCTCACTATCAACCTTTGCGATACTCCCCATCTATCTCTCATACCCCCATCTCTCCCCCTCACCCACACACATAATACCCCCCTGCATACCACACACATCCCACCCCCCCTGCACCTCACACCACTCTCCCCCCTGCACCTCACACCACTCTCCCCCCTGCACCTCACACCACTCTCCCCCCTGCACCTCACACCACTCTCCCCCCCTGCACCTCACACCACTATCCCCCCCTGCACCTCACACCACTCTCCCCCCCTGCACCTCACCCCCTGCACCTCACATCACCCTTCCTGCACCTCACCTCACTGCACCTCACCTTCCCTTGCACCTCCCCTGCACCTCCCCTTCACCTCACCCCCCTGCACCTCACCTCATTGCACCTCACCTCACCCCCCTGCACCTCACCTCAATGCACCTCACCTCACCCCCCTGCACCTCATTCAATGCACCTCACCTCAAAGCACCTCACATAACCCCCGGAACCGCGGGGAATCTCCGCCATTTTTTTTTTTTAAAGTTTTTTTTTTTTAAATCTCATTGCGGGCCGCACAGAGAGGCCCGCGGGCCGTATGTTGTGCAGCCCTGCTGTAAGGTAACAGCAGCTGATACAATGCACTGCGTGACACGGACACACGGTTAAATTACAGGCAGTGGTGTGTGACGTGATATGGGACACATAACATGACAGGTACATGTAACATAACGCGCGCACACGGTTACATGGGAAGTGTGATGGCGGGAGAGGCAGGGGACAAGTGAAAGTGTGACGTGGGCTCCAAACATTCACATAACTGTATATTTACTTGTATGTACAGAGCTTAGATTTGTATTTATATAGGGCTGTCATACGACCATTACAATATACAGTGTGTTAATAGTCTGGCATACAACAGGTTAACTTGAGTTACAAGTTACAGATTGCAAACCTGTATTGTTTTTATTGGGGTTATGACCCCGGACTGCTTTTCTGTCTGTCTGTCTAAAAGTGGGGTTATCTAAGGGTGACCTGCCCTGTGATTGTGGGGTGATTAAAACCCTAGGTGCACCACTTCTTTTTATGGGAAATAAGAACCAGAGCTTAACCCGGGGGTATCATTGCTGGCCCAATAACATGTGTGTATTATGGAGGTCTGGTCACAGTACCCAGAGGACCTAGGTGTCATCCTCAAAAGGGCCCTCACATTCCAGAAATCTCCCCCTGTAAGAGGCAGAGAAAGGTGAGGATCGGGTCTCCATTCAGTTTAAGGTCTGTACTAAAAATAAGTATCTTGGATCGGACGTGATGCACAGGAATAAAACACAAAGAAACCCGCAGACAGCGCACGGGGTCAGTATCAGGTACATTTATGTTCAATATCAAAACGTTTCCGCTGTGTCGGACAACAACATGTTAAATCAAAAATCAGAATACAAAAAGTAACAGCAAATACACTATGGTAAACTATAACTAGAAGACAACTTACTACTAAGTAACTATCACCGGAACAGGGCAAAGAAGGAGGTGAGCCGGACGGGGCGACAGTCTCCGCTGGTACCTCAAACTCTACCAGTCTGTGACTCCAACCAATGGAAATGCGCTAAGCAGCCTCGCGTGACCTCTACGCGTTTCGCACTTGCGTGCGTCATCATGGGGCCATGTACAGGGGCTGCCAGCGCATATTAAATACCCCTTTAGACAAATCACAGTTCATCACGGATACAATTATCCATTAACATCTAAAGTGATACCTTGTGTGGTCCAATGATTGAGAAATAGATACAACTGGTGCAATGCCCCATCTACTTGGCTCTAATAAAACTAAAGCGACAGTGATATATACTACTGTTTAAAATTGATGCCACAATTACTCCTAATATTTATAATTGCATAATGTGCCTAGACGTGAAAAATATGAAGTGTAAAGTGTACCCAAAATTGGAATAAATTAAATATATACTATTAGACTTAAATCATTTTATTCACCACAAAATGTTGAATGTGTAATTAGATAAACATATGCTATCCTTATGTGCCCAAATTATAAATCTGTGATTTAGGTAGAACATAGATAGATAGAAATAGTAAAATTAATTTAAGTGAATTGAATGAAAGTGAGAAAATGACTGGACATGGGCGTCTCAAAATAGATATGTAAACGAAGTGTGCGCTTTCTTTCTATATATTGAGAAAGTTGAGAAAATGACATTAGGGAAGAGTGTGAAGTAAACAGCACTAAGATCTCAGCAGCCATTTTGGAAGACTATTCTTGTCAGCCATTTTGTCTTGTTTGCTATAAGTTTTGTCTGTCATTCATTTTGTTATAGGCCGTGTTTGTCTTCCATGTTGTAATGTACTGATTTCTGTGAAGCAAGCTTGTATGTGTGAACATGTGAAGCAGATTCTCTGTATCCTTAAAATGTAACCAGCTGCAAACGATGGGAGTGATGGGAGTTCGAAGCGAGTATGGTAAAAAGTTCAGACAATAATGAGGGACCTTGGTAGAATTAGCCGGAGTCTGGGATAAGCACAGTTTCTCACATTGTAACTATTATTGTAAGGTGAAAAGACAGCTAAGACATCAATTCTCATGATTAACCCCCTGAAAGAAAGTATCAACAATGATGTAGAGGAAAGGTTATTGAGCTGGTATAATGATTTTTGCTGACTTACACATATTCATTTTGTTTCTTTATTATACAATTGTGTTATTTCTTGTGACGCACAAGTTGTCCCATAAAGGGGCGTGTGCTTTCGTTTTTAGGGTATAAATGTATCATATACCGTATTAGCTAGCAGAGAGCTTTTGTTTAGAAGCTGTCTCCTGTGTGCTAGAGAAACAGAAATGGGTGATTTAAAGTGCGCAACTAATGTATGAAAATGGTGACAAAGCACATATAAGTGACTGGTGTCAATCAAGGGTGTATACCCAGATACCAAACAATACACAAACAGTGAGTTATAAGTAAAATACAAAACCGTATTAACAGCTGGAGCAGGCGCCTGCAGCTGAAGCAATCAGAGTGGCTCACACTCTAAACACTAGAAAAACAGGAAACAAAAGAACAGCGCAAAACGCACATGGTGAAGTAAGTAAAAATGAAATTTATCATTAAAAAGTAATTAATCTGCGTACATCAGGTAGGTAGGGTAAAAGCATGTACAGTGATTAACACAGAGGTTACCAATCGGCAAATAGAGGTGATGGTAGCGAAGAATCAACACAGCTCATCTAGTAATGGCTCCTCTTGACCCTGGCACCAAAGATCCACGTCTAGATAGGCGCCTCCTCAGTCGGGAATAAGAGTCCTCGTCATGGTTGATACAGAAAGTCAATGCACAATTGTAGCACACTGCAGGACTCCGGCGACGGTCAGGCACACACGGCACCAGGGATCCCTGAGGAAGTAGCTGTGTTGCTACGAAACGCGTAGGACTATCACCCTGTTGTCGATCCATTCTAGCTTGTGGTCCTTTGGTGAGGTTTTCGTGTGCACTGCCACCGGTAATAAGCTCTGATTTGCAACGCTCCATGGAGGAGATCGCGCGATTGTCAGTGATGTCATCGACTGGTGCCGTGTGTGCCTGACTGTCGCCGGAGTCCTGCAGTGTGCTGCAATTGTGCATTGACTTTCTGTATCAACCATCACAAGGACTCTTATTCCCGACTGAGGAGGCGCCTATCTAGACGTGGATCTTTGGTGCCAGGGTCAAGAGGAGCCATTACTAGATGAGCCGTGTTGATTCTTCGCTACCATCACCTCTACTTGCCGATTGGTAACCCCTGTGTTAATCACAGTACATGCTTTTACCCTACCTACCTGATGTATGCAGATTAATTACTTTTTAATGATAAATTTCATTTTTACTTCACCATGTGCGTTTTGCGCTGTTCTTTTGTTTCCTGTCTCCTGTGTGCACCTGTTACTCAAATAAACTCACGTGTCATTCTGTAAAAATCTAACCCTCAGATCGTATTATTTATTTACGCCTTTCACAATATATATACATGTAGAGGTATCTGTACCGTGTTAGCCGAGCTTAATTAATTAATGATCTTCCCACAGCTTGTAAGGAAGCCTCAATACACATGTATGCAGATGACACAATCCTATATGCACACAGCCATAGCCTCTCTGACCTTCAACACATACTTCAGTCTGACTTTTTGAGACTCGAAAACTGGATTTCCCAAAACAAACTGTTTTTAAACACTGACAAGACTGTAACAATGGTATTTGGGACCAAGACTAAATTTGTAAAGCTTCCAGCGACTGAGCTCCTGATTAGAACCAACGCTAACACCACCCTAACACCTGTCACTAGTTTTAAATACCTGGGCTTATGGTTTGACTCCCACTTAACATTCGGGATGCACATTGATACCCTGACAACCAAGACCTATGCCAAACTAGGGGTACTTTACAGGAACAAATCCTCCCTAAGTCTCCTGGTCAGAAAGCGTATCGCACAGCAGGTGCTAATGCCAATTATTGACTATGGAGACATAGTATATGGCTCGGCTCCTCAAACCCACTTTAGCAAACTTGACACCCTCTACAATTCAATTTGTTGTTTTGTTCTCCAATGCAACTACAACACACATCACTGCGAAATGCTCAAAGAACTAGATTGGTCATCACTTGAGTCTAGGCGCAAAGTTCACCTTTCCTGTCTTGCCTTCAAATTCTTTCTGGGCAAGCTACCCGTCTACCTGAACAAGCTCCTCACCCCTACCACTTGCAGCACCTATCACCTGAGATCTGACTCCAAAAGACTATTCATGGTCCCATGGCTCAACAAAGTATCCGGACGTTCCTCCTTCTCCTTCCGTGCACCCCAAAACTGGAACAACCTACCAGAGATTCTCACATCCACCACCAGTTTAAGTTCTTTCAAATCTAAGGCTGTCTCACACTTTAATCTGGTCTGTAACTGTTTCATACGCTCATAATATATATTTTCTTTAACTGTGCACGCAATGTCTTGTATATAATGTATACCCTGCTCATTATGTAACTGTATTGTAACCATGTACTATTTGTTTTACTCTGTGCCCAGGACATACTTGAAAATGAGAGGTAACTCTCAATGTATTACTTCCTGGTAAAATATTTTATAAATAAATAAATAAATAATAATAATCAAAAACGAACAGACGATACCGTTCTGTGGCTAACGAAATGCTTTTATTTGTGCAAGCTTTCGAGATACACTGATCTCTTCTTCCGGGGATGTTATAATGAATAAGCCAGAATTTTACTTTCAAACAGGACATCAAGGAATGTTATCTCTGTGGGTGACGCCTAACCCTCCCCCTGTGCAGTATGCAATTTATGACTTAGGGTACGGCCCCGCTGTCTGCGCTGCACGCGCGTCTGCCAGGCTGGCGGTACGTGCAGCCGTGTTCCCAGATCTGCCGTGAGCTACAGGGCGAAAGACAGGGGGGGCGTGACGGGGGCGCTGCCATGACGTCACCCGGCAGGTTCGCCCACTTTGGCTGAACCGCCGGGGTCGTGGCCTAGCGCTCCGTCGCTAGTGTTAATCACAATTTTCGGGTCTACACGAAAAACTCACCACGCAGCGCGGTGGCCACCACTTGCAGCGGCCCAGCCCCATTGAGGGGAGGCTCTTGTCCCCGCAGGCGCTGCAGTAGCCAGCGGGGGCTAAGCCTAAAGGTGTTAAATGGTCCCTGAATGTTTGTGATGTTAGAGTAATTGTGTATGTGTGTGTATATGTTTGTAAATCTTAATTTATAAGGTGCCCACAGTGTATTCAGTGTTTTAAAAAAGGTGTATTTGGAGGGGGAGTGTATAACAATGGTGGGTAGGTGTTGAAATTTAAGAGGGTGTCGCATTTCTGTGCATGTGTGTGGGTACTATGTGGACCCTATTGGTATAAAGGGATCGAATTACATTGTACATTTGTATGTGTAAGAGGCAGGTGTGTGTGCATTCATACAGCGCAATATTCATAGACATGGGCCTTAGCACTCGCGGGAAGAGAGTTCTCTGGTGTAGTGGCTCATGAAGCTGCAGTCTCCGTTTAGGCCACCGGTGAGTGCCCCAAATAGTTTGGTTTACGGCTTTCTCATCACTCAGCTCTAACCAGCCAAAGTTCTGTGTGGACACTTAATACCCACGAAGTCTAAGCAGATAGCGAGGAGCTAGGGTATAAGCTCCCAGCTTCAGTTAGATAAAGGGGAAGGGCAGTGGGAACAGCGTTAATGCAAATATTAATAATTAGTGACAATTAAGTGACTAACATACATATAAATACACACTTTAACATTAAAGTGGAGGCTGCCAGAAAAAAATGAGGTCACACAAACCAATAAACACAGTAAAAACACATAAACCGGCGCCTACAAAAAAATAGAAATTATAGCCTGACCGAATATAGTCCAATGCAGCTGGGATGAGATCCAAGGCGGTATCTTCAATGAAGTCTCATAGAACAACAAACACACATTAAAGACGACAACATAGAAGAAAAAAAGAGAAAAAGATCATAGTGCAACTAAAAACAAAAGATCACTGATAAGGTACAGGCATACCCCGGTTTAAGGACACTCACTTTAAGTACACTCGCGAGTAAGTACATCTCGCTCAATAGGCAAACGGCAGTTCACGCATGCGCCTGTCAGCACTTCCTGAACAGCAATACCAGCTCGCTACCTGTACCGAAGCTGTGCGCAAGCGGGGAGACTATAGAGCCTGTTACAAATGCGTTATTTACATCAGTTATGCACGTATATGATGATTGCAGTACAGTACGTGCATCAATGTGGGAAAAAGGTAGTGCTTTACTTTAAGTACATTTTCGCTTTACATACATGCTCCGGTCCCATTGCGTACGTTAATGCGGGGTATGCCTGTATGTAAGAAATGATAGCAGTTTAATACAATGAAAAAAAATATATATAAAATTAACAAACACTTGATTGTTGGGCAAGAGACACTTATAAAGCAATGGCATCCAGTGGGGATAAAATTGAAACCCTACTTACAGCAAGGCTGATAAATGTAAGCCCGTAGCACAATGTCACTATCCAAATCAGAAGCCTGGGAGCAAGATGTCACAGCTCAGCCTCCTGGAGCTCCACACCGCCGGAGAACGCCGCTGGCCACACACCCACGAGTCAGCAAGTGAGCAGGTAGTGAAACAGGCAACAGCCTGAGCCCAGTGCTGCCGGGGGACTCACCGATGCAATACACGCAGACCAGAAGGTCTCGCGATACTCGGTGACGTCACCACTAGAGGCAGAGGCAGGGGAAATCGCGAGCAGCTGCCGGGGAGCTCTTAGAGCTGAGGCTAGGGACGGAAGGATAGACAGGCTATCGGGGGAGAACGCCAAAGTCTCTGCCAATTAGGGTGGACTTATTCTGGCAGAGACTTTGGCATTGTGCTACGGGCTTACATTTATCAGCCTTGCTGTAAGTAGGGTTTCAATTTTATCCCCACTGGATGCCATTGCTTTATAAGTGTCTCTTGCCCAACAATCAAGTGTTTGTTGTTTTTATATATATTTTTATTCATTGTATTAAACTGCTATCATTTCTTACATACCTTATCAGTGATTTTTTGTTTTTAGTTGCACTATGATCTTTTTCTCTTTTTTTCTTCTATGTTGTCGTCTTTAATGTTTGTTTGTTGTTCTATGAGACTTCATTGAAGATACCGCCTTGGATCTCATCCCAGCTGCATGGGACTATATTCGGTCAGGCTATAATTTCTATTTTTTTGTAGGCGCCGGTTTATGTGTTTTTTCCCAGCTTCAGTAGTACAAACTCAATCTGAGCGCTCTGGGCAGTAAGAAAAGCATCTGTACAACACACCACAGCCGGTGTATAACAACATGTATTTAAGGCCCCACTCACACAGCGCGCTATACGACATGCGCTTCTCTGGCTGTGGGGCTGAAGGCTGCCTCTCTGGCTGTGGGGCTGAAGGCTGCCTCTCTAGCTGTGGGGCTGAAGGCTGCCTCTCTAGGTGTGTGGCTGAAGGCTGCCTCTCTGGCTGTGGGGCTGAAGGCTGCCTCTCTGGCTGTGGGGCTGAAGGCTGCCTCTCTGGCTGTGGGGCTGAAGGCTGCCTCTCTGGCTGTGGGGCTGAAGGCTGCCTCTCTGGCTGTGTGGCTGAAGGCTGTCTCTCTGGCTGTGGGGCTGAAGGCTGCCTCTCTGGCTGTGGGGCTGAAGGCTGCCTCTCTGGCTGTGGGGCTGAAGGCTGCCTCTGGCTGTGGGGCTGAAGGCTGCCTCTCTGGCTGTGTGGCTGAAGGCTGCCTCGCTTGCTGTGGGGCTGAAGGCTGCCTCTCTGGCTGTGGGGCTAAAGGCTGCCTCTCTGGCTGTGGGGCTGAAGGCTGCTTCTCTGGGTGTGTGGCTGAAGGCTGCCTATCTGGCTGTGGGGCTGAAGGCTGCTTCTCTGGGTGTGTGGCTGAAGGCTGCCTCTCTAGGTGTGGGACTGAAGGCTGCTTCTCTGGGTGTGTGGCTGAAGGCTGCCTCTCTGGCTGTGGGGCGGAAGGCTGCCTCTCTGGCTGTGGGGCTGAAGGCTGCATCTCTGGCTTTGGGGCTGAAGGCTGCCTCTCTGGCTGTGGGGCTGAAGGCTGCCTCTCTGGCTGTGGGGCTGAAGGCTGCCTCTCTGGCTGTGGGGCTGAAGGCTGCATCTCTGGCTGTGGGGCTGAAGGCTGCCTCTCTGGCTGTGGGGCTGAAGGCTGCCTCTCTGGCTGTGGGGCTGAAGGCTGCCTCTCTGGCTGTGGGGCTGAAGGCTGCCTCTCTAGGTGTGTGCCTGAAGGCTGCCTCTCTGGCTGTGGGGCTGAAGGCTGCCTCTCTGGCTGTGGGGCTGAAGGCCGCCTCTCTGGCTGTGGGGCTGAAGGCTGCCTCTCTGGCTGTGGGGCTGAAGGCTGTCTCTCTGGCTGTGGGGCTGAAGGCTGTCTCTCTGGCTGTGGGGTTGAAGGCTGCCTCTCTGGCTGTGGTGCTGAAGGCTGCTTCTCTGGCTGTGGGGCTGAAGGCTGCCTCTCTAGGTGTGGGGCTGAAGGCTGCCTCTCTAGGTGTGGGGCTGAAGGCTGCCTCTCTAGGTGTGGGGCTGAAGGCTGCCTCTCTGGCTGTGGGGCTGAAGGCTGCCTCTCTGGCTGTGGGGCTGAAGGCTGCCTCTCTGGCTGTGGGGCTGAAGGCTGTCTCTCTGGCTGTGGGGCTGAAGGCTGCCTCTCTGGCTGTGTGGCTGAAGGCTGCCTCTCTGGCTGTGGGGCTGAAGGCTGCCTCTCTGGCTGTGGGGCTGAAGGCTGCCTCTCTGGCTGTGGAACTGAAGGCTGCCTCTCTGGCTGTGGGGCTGAAGGCTGCCTCTCTAGGTGTGGGGCTGAAGGCTGTCTCTCTGGCTGTGGGGATGAAGGCTGCCTCTCTGGCTGTGGGGCTGAAGGCTGCCTCTCTGGCTGTGGAACTGAAGACTGCCTCTCTGGCTGTGGGGATGAAGGCTGCCTCTCTGGCTGTGGGGCTGAAGGCTGCCTCTCTGGCTGTGGAACTGAAGGCTGCCTCTCTGGCTGTGGGGCTGAAGGCTGCCTCTCTGTCTGTGGGGCTGAAGGCTGTCTCTCTGACTGTGGGGTTGAAGGCTGCCTCTCTGGCTGTGGGGCTGAAGGCTGCCTCTCTGGCTGTGGGGCTGAAGGCTGCCTCTCTGGCTGTGGGGCTGAAGGCTGCCACTCTGGCTGTGGGGCTGAAGGCTGCCTCTCTGGCTGTGGGGTTGAAGGCTGCCTCTCTGGCTGTGGGGCTGAAGGCTGCTTCTCTAGGTGTGGGACTGAAGGCTGCCTCTCTAGGTGTGGGACTGAAGGCTGATTCTCTAGGTGTGGGACTGAAGGCTGATTCTCTAGGTGTGGGACTGAAGGCTGATTCTCTAGGTGTGGGACTGAAGGCTGATTCTCTAGGTGTGGGACTGAAGGCTGATTCTCTAGGTGTGGGGACACAGGATGTCGCCTTGTGTCGGATCATTTCGTCGGCTGGGGATGACCACACATCGCCCAGCAGACAGAGGTGCGCACACGCGGACGCACGCTGCATTGCGAAGTCCTCTGTGTGAACGCGGCCTAAAGCTGTGCAGTAATATAGGCGCCACTCTGTCATTGCAAAATAGCTTCACCCCTTGTTACATGTGGGGAAATATATTTTTGGCACATAGTACTATATTATACACTATGACCGTGCGTATACTCACCACTACTCTATCTGTACCCTACTGTGTATATACCCCCCTAATGTGTATATAGCCCCCTACTGTATATACCCCCTAATCTGTGTATATAGCCCACCTACTGTGTATATCCCCACTACTGTATATACCCCCTCTTCTGTGTATATACCCCCTCTTCTGTGTGCGGCTGCAGCAGGACCAGGAGCGACAGGCCCGGCTGCTCCATGTGCAGTTCACCGGAGCTGCTGTCCCAGGGGGCTGTGCGTTCCTGATACCTGCGCTCAGGTGACCTTTACTCAGACTTTTCTTTACAATTGCAACATGATCACTCTATAATGTTACCATACCCGGAGTGAGTATGCTCAGTATAAATGGGTTACGTGTCACACATACTGTAGCAGCCATTGCCGTCTCTGATGCATATTCAGCATAAGAAGAGTAAAGGGGATTTGTCCAAGATTCCACGTTTTGAAAGCTGCAGTCATATGTATCCTGCTGAGGGATACCTTGCACTGTGTGCTGCCAATGGTTTAGTTATTCTCGTGTAGCATCTTTAAGTGCTATTTTAAACTGGGGAGTTAGTTTCACGTAGGAATAGCTGTTTTATTTGTTTTTAATTGGAAGTATATGTTTGGATTGAAAGTATATTTTTGTACCCATAATGCAATGTCTGTATGAAACACGTAGCGTGAAGAAGCTCCCCTCCGCACAACTGAAAGGAGGATTATCTAATTGCCAACAGCAGGGAAACACTTAAGACATTTCCAGCAGGGCATTTAAATCTGCTAATGAATATCACACAGATACATTGAGCCTGAGGAAGCCGACCACTCGGCGAAACGCGTTGCTCTTTTTTTTTTTACGTGACTACTTTGTACCTCGGCAGCCACCGTAGCTGTCCGTTTCGTCTGCGTTCCAAGCTGTAGAGCGGACACGGTAGCAAGGGCCTGCTCGTGGTGCAGAGAACACGGACTCTGCCGTGACCGCTGATGAGTACTTACATGTGAGTGTGTATGTTTATTGCTAAAGAGATACTTGTGATTTTATCTAAATGCACTCCCCATGCTGGCACATTGATTTGGGGGGATTCTCCCGTGACGGGGAGAACTGAGACTCTGCACGTGGAGAACCATCCAGCTGGAGTCCACACGGAAGTTCCAATCGATGGGGAAAAGAGAAGACACCATTTAAGCACTGTTTGCTTACACATGGCCGTGTAAGTAACATAAGGGATAAGTTGCTCCGTGCTCGCGTGGATACTGTAAGGGATCCCTCTTGCAGCCTTCAGTCTGGGGGGGGGGGGGGTTCCACACGTCCCCTATAAGAGTGAGCTCCCACAGGGGGGCTCACAGACAAAGAAAACAATAGGCAGACAGGCGCACTGAGGGGTGTGAACAATTTATTTATCTAAGACAGTGGGCAAGGCATCCACTGATACATAATAAAACAGCAATGATGCAAAGTATAACAAAAATGCGGCAAGATATAACAAAAAACGTTAAAAAACGGGACTGGTAAATACACCAGTGTGATCGGTGTGGAGCAAGGGGTAACCACAGGATCTAGCTACGCACTACAGAAAGGATCCGGACCAATCTGAGTACTTACCCTGGTAGAGACAAGGGGACCCGCTCCCACCGGCTGCAATAACTCCACAGGAACTGCCACCACGTGACCTCTATGCGTTTCGCACGAAGTGCTTCGTCAGGAGATCCTATTGTTTCCTTTGCCGTGTAAGTAATTTGTATTCACACAACATATTCACGTGTCACCATCCCAACCTTGTTATTCACCACTGAGGGAATGTATTGACTGTGGCTATTTTAGCACTTGTGCTGGTCTCAGTGTCTTAGTGGTTCTATTAACCAACCCTTTATTGTCTATATATCTGTTCTTATTGCATCTGCGCTCCCCTTATTTCTTTTCATCTGTTGCAACTATGACTCTATCTACATACAATACTGCTCTTCGCTCTCTCCTCCCCAACCCCTCCTATAACCGCTCCCCAAAACTCGTGGCTCAAATTGGAGCAGAAAATGTGGCATGAAATATTGACGCAAAGTAAAAACTGATCCAATGTTGGCCCCGGTTTGCGACACGTGGTACACACCCCCTATGTGTTTTTAACGCTCCTATAATATATAGTTACAGAATAAAGATGGTGATGGGTGCGAATTGTCTCTGAGTCGCTGTGATCTCCGCGTCACTGAATTCGCTGCAGCGCTGCAAATACAGTTCCCAATCCTGAGATTCTGAGTCACTGGGATAGAATAAAATGGCCACGGAGCTTGCTGCAGAAACCACAGAATCCAAAAGAACTCAATGGCTGCTTCTGATTGTGCTGTCCCTTTAACTGGCCTGAGTTGTGTGGGCAAGGATGGGAGGGGGAGGCTGGAGATTTCCCAGAGCTGATTCACAATATATCACGTGACCAGCTCAGGGGCTTGTCTGTAGCTAGTATATAGTTAGGAAACTTTATTAGGAGGGCAGAGTCCCAGTCTGATATAGCGGCAGGATGATGATACTGGGGTACTGGGACATCCGGGGGGTGAGTTACTGTGGAAGAGGGGATAATACTGAGGTATTATTGGGGAAGAAGGAACTAATACTGTAGGGGGGGTATGTGGGGTAATACTGAGGTATGGGGGGGGAGGAGGGGATAATATAATAATAGCATGTTCTTGTATAGCGCTGCTAGTTGTACGCAGCGCTTTACAGAGACATTTTGCAGGCACAGGTCCCTGCCCCGTGGAGCTTACAATCTATGTTTTTGGCGCCTGAGGCACGGGGAGATAAAGTGACTTGCCCAAGGTCACAAGGAGGCGACACCGGGAATTGAACCAGGCTCCCCTGCTTCAAACTCTCAGTGCCAGTCAGTGTCTTTACTCACTGAGCCACAGGGTAGGGGGTAATACTGAAGGAGAGGAGGGGGGAGGAGGAGGGGGGTGGGAGGAGGGGAGAGGGAGGAGGGGAGAGGAGGGGGGGGGAGGAGGGTGTAATACTGAAGTATTAGGGGGGAGGTGGAGGAGGAGGTAATATTGTATTGTATGTCTTTATATAATAGTTTCTTCCTTTATCTCTCTCTCCGCCCCGTAGCTGGCTCATTCCATCCGTCTCCTGCTGGAATACACGGGGACCCCATATGAGGACACACGATATGTGACGGGGGGCGGTGAGTGCATCACACGCGTGTATTTGAGGTACCACACGCATGCTGCCATGTTTTGTGGCTCTCTTAATTAACCCCTCTGATCCCGGCACTGTTGGGATCGCTGCCGCCTGCTGCCGGGACCCTTGGGAGAGGTTAAGCAGTCTTGACATGGGGTATTTTCCCTCCTACGGCTCAGTGCTTCTCGCTGGATGAATTCTGTCTTCTATGTATGTGTTTATGATGCAGCTGCTCAAAATGGTCCAGCAGATGTGTGTGTGTGTGTGTGTGTGTGTGTGTGTGTGTGTGTGTGTGTACCCACCTTCTCTCCGCATCAGTGCCTTGGAGAGAAGTATTACTCTGCCTGACTTTAAGATCGTCACAACTCTGCAGAAATCAGCTCTGCCCAATCCCCGTCTAAATAAAAATAAAAAAGTCAGTACTTTCTTGGCTTAAATCACCCTTCTTACTATTCAGGACATCCTGCAGAAATACAATGTTTCAGGCTAAACACTTACCTGAGGCTGTCCTGAAACATTGTATTTTCTGTATTATGTCCTAAAGTGAAATGGTGATTTAACAATGGGGTGCTCCACTCCAGTCCTAAAACCCCCCACTCCTATGGGCTTGGTTAATCCCGGCTTATATATATTTAAGACACTGTAACATTGTGTGTACGCAGGGTGCCACGCCCAGTGGGCAGGGTGCCACGCCCAGTGGGCAGGGTGCCACGCCCAGTGGGCAGGGTGCCACGCCCAGTGGGCAGTGTACCGGTGTGTCACACAGATTCCTCTCTTCCTTAGCCCCAGATTACGACATGAGCCAGTGGCTGGACGTGAAGGAGACGCTGGGACTGGACTTCCCCAATGTACAAGTGACCCCGGGGAAGGGGGTGGGGGGGAAGATATGGAGGGGGGGGGATATAGGGGGAATTAGCCTTCCCTAGTGCACAAATGGGCTAACGCCTCTAAGTTGGTGGGATGACTTAGTTTGCTGACTTTGGGGTAGATCCTCAGCACCACGTTACATTTTTAGCGTGACGTTATCCCCCTTGTACGTAGCGTTACCCGTAACGCGTCTCCCTGAAGGTGCTTTGCGTTACGATGTCCTCGCATTGATATGCAAATTCTATGGTAATGAGCAGTTTACCTAACGGAGATCCTCGCGTTCATATTAGCGCACGGGAATAACGCTGCGATATTAGAGACCTCCCAAAAGCCGGCGCACAGCCAGACCCTCATTATCATGGAGACTTTTCTGGGAGTACAACCCCCCAAGGAGCCCCCAATGCTGCATCCAACGGGACAAATGATTAGGTGAAATCCTGTCTGTAAGGAGGGGGGGTCACAACCTCCATACAGTCTTGACCAGCAGCGAGGTAAAGAGAACGTGTGTAGGACCCGCAGTAAAGGGTTAACTGTGGTTGTCGGTTTATAATGGTTCGGCAAAAGGATTAACTATTGACCCTTACTAATGAGAACAGATTCTATATAGCTTAATGTGTCATATTGGGTGTAGCACTGAGTCTTCTGTATACATTAGTTCAGGGTGCTCCAGTCTGAGGATCTACCCCTTTGGGACGTATGGGGGGAAACCCATTTCATTGTATGCTAGTTACACTCTCGTCCTGCAGTTGCCGTACCTGTTGGATGGAGATGTGAAGCTGACCCAGAGTAACGCCATCCTGCGCTACATTGCACGCAAGCATGGACTGTGTAAGAATCTGCCCCATAGTCTCTGCCCCATAGTCTCCCAGTAATACCCTTGAGGGATGAGTCTCTCTCCCCTTCTACCCCCTCAATTAAGGGGTTGACTCTGTGCCGATCAGGTTGTTTTGGGCCCAAATTTCCCATTGCATGGATTTGGGCTGAAAACCACATAAGTGGCTACTTTGGCGCATCTAGAATCAGCACCCATGGCTTTCTCACCCCTCCCCTGTCCCCACCTCCCATTGAGTCTCTCTCTCCTCCCTAGTACCTCCCATTGAGTCTCTCTGCCCCTCCTAGTACCTCCCCATTGAGTCTCTCTTCTCACCAGGTGGGGAGCTGGAAGGGGAGAAGCTCCGTGTGGATCTGTGGAGAACCAGGCCATAGATTTCCGGATGGGCCTCGCCACCCTCGCCTATAACCCCCTCTTTGTGAGTCTGAGGGTTGGGGAGATATTTTGGGATGGAGATCAAAGTAGGGGGAGAGACATTAACCTGTTAATTTCCAATCCTCCCCCCAGGAGACATTTGAAGGGGCCGTACCTGGAGAAGTTACCTGCATCTCTAACAAGATTCTCTCGCTTCCTTGGAGCAGAGCTTGGTTTGCAGGAGAAAAGGTGCCCCCCTCTCGCACTCAAACACCCATCTCTTCCCACAAACTAGCTCTTTCCCTCCCCCCCCCCATTTCTCTCTTCCCCACCCCTATCATCTCCACTCCAATTCCTCTTCTCCGCTATCTGCTCTCTCTCCTTCTCCCCTGGGTGGTGGCAGTGCCAGGTGATGCCTTGGCACACCTTGTAAGGAGCCCCATGGGGTGTGTGGGTGGGATTCTGACTGCACCTCCTTATCCCCCCCCAGATAACCTTTGCTGACTTCTGATGTACGATGCTTTGGATCAACATCGGATGCTGGAACCAAAGTGTCTGCAAAACTTCAAGAACCTGCAGGATTTCCTGACCCGATTTGAGGTGACTCTCACCCCACAGGTGTCTTATTAGTCCACTTTGGCTAAGTTATTAGTGCCCCCAACAACTGTCATCCCTGGCCAGGGGGTGTCTGTACATTGGAGGACAGAGAAACTCCTGAGTAACTGTCAAGAGAGAGGGGATTTGGCCCGGGATTAAAGGGTTACACCCATTTGGCCACCCTCTACTCTCACCTGGGAAGCAAGGGGTTAACTGGTAATGTGGTTTTGCCTTGCTTCAGCCATCCAACTGTTTATTCCCCTGTAAAAATTTATTGTTTCTGTTCCAGTGACTGCACCACACAAACACTGGGATCCATCCGGGAGGGCAAGGGTTAATAGTTGAATAGTGATTATAGCCCTTTGTTTAAGTTACCCTCAAAGATGCCTGCCTACTAAGGAATGCGACCAAATGTTTAGGAAGCAGCCCCCTGATCAAAGGCTCAGCCACTCTACCTGTTTGCAGGAGCTGGAGTGGTTGTGAGTGTTATAACTCACACTTACAAACCATAGTATCCTGCCAGACACCCCATTTGGTAGACTGGCCAAACACCCCTGATTTAGGAGTGGGGCTACAGAATGAGTGACCTTATTAAATATAAGAATATTATGAGATGTCCTCGGCTGAACGTGCCTAAAAGCTACATATGTTGTATTCGTGGACTGATTCGCATATACGGATTACAGACACCTGATGTCTAGTCGGTACTAAGAGACAGATATTAATATCTCTCTTAATTTTAGTATTACACAGTAATATTTAGTCTCATTGGGAGCGTCATGCGTGACGGAATGTATTAATATGTGTCGCGTGCCAGTAAGTACTACTAAACTGAAGTTATGAAGTTATTTACAGTGTATATGGATTTTGGATCTGCTCTGAAAATGCAGACCCCCATCTGCTATGCTAATAGGCAGGAGAGCATCCTGCAAGAATTAGCATAGGCCAGTGATCCAAAGGTAACTGCCCTAATTGTTTATACTGGGGCAGGGAACCAAGGAACTGAGTGTTTTTAAGTGTGTACTTCACACTTACAATGGAAGCCAAAATCTGCTTCAAAGAGATTTTTCTAGCCACCTCGGCATCTAGGGTTAAGAGATGGGTTTGAAATGGTATTTAACCCAGTGTCAGCCCTTACTCAAATGTCTTCATGTATGGTCTTCATGATCTTCATGTATTGCTGTGATGTCAACATCTGAAACTGAATTATGGAAGAAATGGCCCATCCTGTATCCTGATGCTTTTCTTGTATTGTATTGTATGTCTTTATTTATATAGCGCCAAAAGTGTACTCAGCGCTGCACAAAGAATACAGTACAGGGAATTATAATACAATAAGTGCAGCAAAAATCAGACAATAGGAAAGGAAATCCCTGCCCCGAAGAGCTTACAATCTAAGAGGTTTGTGGGGAAACATACAGAGAGAGCAGGTGAGGGAATAAGTGCTGTAGATGGGTGGGATGGGTTGTCCAAACCTTTAAGTAAGTGTCATATTTTGTCTGTTATTTGTATATCTCGTGTGTTCACCTTTTTCAAGGAATAAATTATATTTTATAATATCTAAGTCTCGTCCAGTTCAACCCAGTTATATATTTGGTGGTGTATTATTTATAGCCTGTCACAAAGCTCCCGTCACAGTAACTACAGTGGTTCTGTTACCATCAGGTCTCCTTCAGCCTCCACACTCACTGGGCATGAGGGCAGTAAGCATATGGTGAAATAGTTGTGTGGGCAGAGTCCACGAATGTGCTGATTCTGCACAGCTTGTTATGATTAGGTATTTATAATCCTATAATTATTCAGATGACTTGGCCGTATCATGAGAGTTGAGATTTTGAACCTGGACGCCCCCCCCACCCCCCCCTACTCGTAAACCTGATATAACCGTTCTTCCTCCCCCAGGCTTTGCCTCCTGTTGCTGCGTATATGAAGTCCCCTCGCTTCATGAAGACCCCGATCAACAGCCACACGGCAGCCTGGTCCAACTGCAAATAGGGGGTCCTGGATCCCCCTGCCCCCCCTTACTATTTCTGCTGTAGCAGGATTTACAATAAAGTCGCGATAAACTGATCACTTGTCTATATCTTTATTAATATAGCGCCCACAATGTACTCAGCGCTGTATGAAAGAGAATACAGGAAATGATAATACAATAAGTCAGACAATGGAAAGGAAATCTCTGCCCGCAGAGCTTACAATCTAGAATGTTGGGAGACAGAGACCGGGGGTGAGGGAATAAGTGCGGTAGATGGCAGTGCTTGGACTGTAACCATGAGTCTGGACTACTGAAATGCTTCATTTAGGAGATGAGTTTTAAGGTTTGACTTAAAGGTGGGGAGAGAGGGTGCTTTGTGTATACATAGTGTGAGGGAGTGCCACAGGTAAGGTGCAGTGAGGGAAAGGGTTTAAGGTGAGAGAGCTGTAGCCAGGAGAGGGATTTAAGGAGGAGATGAGCAGAGACGGTTTTGGGAGAAAGTGAAATATTCTAGCAGCAGAATTTGGATAGATTGCAGGGGAGAAAGTTGTGAGGCAGGGAGGCCTGTTAGCTGTATGTTACAGTAATGCAGATGGGAAAGGATCAGGGCATGCACCAGAGTTTTAGCTGCAGCGTGACATGGAATGAGTGGATGTTGGTAATATTACAGAGGAAGAAGGGATGCATTTAGCCATGCCGGGGGGGGGGGGTGGGGAGTAAATAATGACTAAACAACAATGAATTTTTCCGCATGTGAGGGTCAGCGTTCATTAAACTTCACCCCAGGGTGTAGACCCCGCCCCCTCATTACTATTCCGCGCCCCTTCTTGTAGGTTATGGACACGTTCCCAATCCAGGTGTCTGCCAGGAACATCCCCAAAGCCCTGGGTGTCAAATCTGTAAGGTAACAGCAGCTGAAATATGCACTGTGTGACACAGACACACGGTGACGTTGCAGGCAATGACACAGACGCACAAACCTTTCCCTCACTCTCTGTGTGGAGCTCTCTGCAGGCAGGGTGGGGAGGAGTCAGTGCCTGGCTGCAGGCAGGGAGGGGGAGGAGTCAGTGCCTGGCTGCAGGCAGGGAGGGGGAGGAGTCAGTGCCTGGCTGCAGGCAGGGTGGGGAGGAGTCAGTGCCTGGCTGCAGGCAGGGAGGGGGAGGAGTCAGTGCCTGGCTGCAGGCAGGGAGGGGGAGGAGTCAGTACCTGCTGCTGGCAAGGAGGGGGAGGAGTCAATGCCTGGCTGCAGGCAGGGAGGGGGAGGAGTCAGTGCCTGGCTGCTGGCAAGGAGGGGAAGGAGTCCGTGCCTGGCTGCAGGCAGGGAGGGGGAGGAGTCAGTGCCTGGCTGCAGGCAGGGTGGGGAAGGAGTCAGTGTCTGGCTGCTGGCAAGGAGGGGGAGGAGTCAGCGCCTGGCCTGCAGGCAGGGAGGGGGAGGAGTCAGTGCCTGACTGCTGGCAAGGAGGGGGAGGAGTCAGTGCCTGGCTGCTGGCAGGGAGGGGGAGGAGTCAGTGCTGGCTGCAGGCAGGGAGGGGGAGAGTGAACACCTGGCTGCAGGCAGGGAGGGGGAGGAGTCAGTGCCTGGCTGCTGGCAAGGAGGGGGAGGAGTCAGCGCCTGGCTGCAGGCAGGGTGGGGAAGGAGTCAGTGTCTGGCTGCAGGCAGGGAGGGGGAGGAGTCAGCACCTGACTGCAGGCAGGGTGGGGAGGAGTCAGTACCTGGCTGCAGGCAGGGTGCGGAAGGAGTCAGTGTCTGGCTGCAAGCAGGGAGGGGGAGGAGTCAGTGCCTGACTGCAGGCAGGGTGGGGAAGGAGTCAGTGCCTGGCTGCAGGCAGGGAAGGGGAGGAGTCAATGCCTGACTGCAGGCAGGGTGGGGGAGGAGTCAGCGGCTTGCTGCAGGCAGGGAGGATGAGAGGTGAGGTTGGAGGAGAGAGAGGTGAGGGGGAGGAAAGAGGGGTGTGGGGGGATGAGAGAGAGGTGAGGGGGAGGAGAGAGAGGTGAGGGGGAGGAAGAAGTGTGGGGGGAGGAGAGAGGTGAGGGGGGAGAGAGGTGAGGGGGGAGGAGAGAGAGAGGTGAGGGGGGGGGGAGGAGAGAGGTGAGGGGGGGAGGAGAGAGAGGTGAGGAAGGGAGGAGAGAGGTGAGGGGGTGGAGGTGTGGGGGAGGAGAGAGGTGAGGGGGTGGGAGGTGTGGGGGAGGAGGAGAGAGGTGAGGGGGGAGAGAGGTGAGGGGAGGAGAGAGGTGAGGGGTGAGGAGAGAGAGGTGTGGGGGGGAGGAGAGAGGTGAGGGGGAGGAGAGAGGTGAGGGTGGAGGAGAGAGGTGAGGGTGAGGAGAGAGGTGAGGGGGGAGGAGAGAGAGGTGAGGGGGGAGGAGAGAGAGAGGTGAGGGGGGGAGGAGAGAGAGAGGTGAGTGGGAGGAGAGAGAGAGGCGAGGGGGAGGAGAGAGGTGAGGGGGAGGAGAGAGAGAGAGTGATGGGGAGGAGAGAGAGATGGGGAGGAGAGAGAGAGGTGGGGGAGGGAGAGAGAGAGGTGAGGGGATGAGAGAGAGAGGTGGGGGGGATGAGAGAGAGAGGTGGGGGGGATGAGAGAGAGAGGTGGGGGGGATGAGAGAGAGGTGGGGGGGAAGAGAGAGAGGTGGGGGGGGAAGAGAGAGAGGTGGGGGGGATGAGAGAGAGGTGGGGGGGAGAGAGAGAGGTGGGGGGAAGAGAGAGAGGTGAGGGGGGAGGAGAGAGAAGTGGGGGGGTGAGAGAGAGAGGTGGGGGGTGAGAGAGAGAGGTGGGGGGGGAAGAGAGAGAGGTGAGGGGGAAGGAGAGAGAGAGATGAGGAGGGGGAGAAGAGAGAGGCGAGGGGGGGAGAGGTGAGGGTGAGGAGTGAGGGGCAGGAGAGAGAGGTGAGGGGGGAGAGAGAGGTGAGGGGGGAGAGAGAGGTGAGGGGGGAGGAGAGAGAGAGGTGGGGGGGAAGAGAGACAGGTGGGGGAAGAGAGGTGAGGGGAGGAGAGAGAGGTGGGGGGGTGAGAGAGAGAGGTGGGGGGGAAGAGAGAGGTGAGGGGGAAGGAGAGAGAGAGGGGTGAGGAGGGGAGAAGAGAGAGGTGAGGGGGAGGAGTGAGTGGCAGGAGAGAGAGGTGGGGGGGAGAGAGAGGTGAGGGGGGAGGAGAGAGAGAGGTGAGGGGGGGAGGAGAGAGAGAGTCGAGGGGAGGAAAGAGGCGAGGGGGGGAGAGAGGTGAGGGGGAGGAGTGAGAGGTGAGGGGGGAGAGAGAGAGGTGAGGGGGGAGAGAGAGAGGTCAGGGGGGAGAGAGAGAGGTCAGGGGGGAGAGAGAGTGGTCAGGGGGGAGAGAGGTGAGGGGGGAGGGGTGAGAGAGAGGTGAGGGGAGAGAGAGAGAGAGAGAGGTGAGGGGAGACGAGAGGTTAGGGGGGGAGAGAGAGGAGAGGGGGAGGAGAGGTGAAGGGGAGAGAGAGAAGTGAGGCAGAGAAGTGGGGGTGGCGGGGAGATGGGGGAGACAAGGGGAGATGGGGGAGAAGTGGAGGTGGAGGGGAGATGGGGGAGGGAAGGGGAGGAACAGTGATAAACTACAACTAAATAAAAAGGAAATACAGATGACCTAGCACAAGCTATAGATGTGTGAGAAATATTACTTTGTTGCAGGTAACAATAGTAGAGGAGAGGGGAAATACATTCCAAGTGGGTGCTCTAATAATGCACAGTGTACGTGGATCCTATGCATTATCGAATATATCCCAGATAGGGATGAATCAATGGTGATCTTCAGTAGCCCAATATTGTGTTGGTGCAGACAGAGTGTAATCACTTTGTGAAGTGATTAGCCCGGAATATATGTACATAGGGGTGAATGCAGCTGACCTTGGTACTGTATGTTGATGCGTGAGACCCGTGTCTCCGAGATCCTCCGCCTTACCCGCTACAGTCACCTCCCGTCTCCCCGTTGTGTGCAGACTTCAACGACAGAGCCTGTCCTGCTCAATGCTACCCGGGGTCTGAATAGGTGGGATGAGGGAATACCGCTGACCTGATCCGGTGTGAGGTCTGTGACCACTGGGTTCTCCGCAGGGCTGCGCCGTCAACCCCTGTAATCCCGAAGTAGGCAGGATGTCTCGGTATGTCACGGAGTCCCGTCAATGTTTACAACGTTATCCCCACAGGGCTGGATCCTCCACACCCGCAGCTCCGTAGTCGATAGGCTTGTGCCGGAGCACCACACTGGCTACAATATAGCATATAAAGGGGATATACTCACATCCCGACCGTCTGTCCTTGGCGTGCTTTCAATCCATAAGCAGAGTGAACGTGAAGAAGAAAAGGACTGAGCCCTGCGAATGTAAAGATGAGGCCGGCAGCAGGCACAAAATTATTTATTAGGCATAACAGGCAAAATCTAAAAGCAGCAAAAGGAATCCTCTGACGCGTTTCCCGCCTCTGGCGCGCTTTATCTTAAATACAGGTAGTCCTCGTTATCCAACGTTTCACTTTACAACGAATGGCATATCCAACACTTTGCACTGCAAACCTAGGGGACGTTATCCGACGCCTGAATGCGTTATCCGACGCTCAGCGCCACTGATTAACATGGGACTCGCTTACAGCGGTGTCACTATCCAACGCTGCTTTCAGAGCGGATTCCGTTGGATAACTAAGGACTGCCTGTAATTAACCTGAGATTACACGTACCGCGCACAACATAGCGCGTGCACGTGCTGCCGCGATCTGTGAACTGTGCTCTTCAGAGATCTTCAGGCGATGGCGGGGCGAGGCGTGGCCGTGACGTCACGTGAGCGGCTCGCCCTCATTGGCTGAACTGCTTCACATCACGCGGCCATCGCTTGAAAGACAAAATATTGTGTCTTTCCAAAACGCGGTGGCGCGCACTATGTACGTCTCATTGACATGAGGTATTTGTTCTGGCGGCGCGCGCTTTCGGCAGCACTATAATCGCGGCCTTACAATAAAACAGTTAGTAGGGAGAATATAAAATCAGTATTGTAAATATGTTTTTGGAAATATTGGATATACTGTGACCCGAAGGAAGGGAATATGGAAGAAAAATGGCGCAACTTGCGTCAAACAAGGAGCATCTGCGTCACTGTGCGAGCAGCTGCATGTACAGATGTTGCAAGTTACCGGAGACGGTGTCTGCCGCGGTCGCACTGCAGGGGACCCATTTGTCCCCTCCCCCCAGCGTTAATTCTCCAATGCAGGGCAGACGCGGTCACGTGATGGCGCCTCACTCTGGTGCTGCAAACTCTCGCTACACGTGTGAATGTTTCCGGAGAAGGTATTTGCCGCGGTCACGTTGCGGCCGTAGGGTTGCCAGGTGTCCAGTTTTTGGAGACTGTCCAGTAAAAAATAAGAGGTAATACTGTACATGTATGTGTCCGGTATTACCTCTCTGGACATGGTGACGTGACCGGCTTGGGGGGCCGCGGGGCTGGGCAGGAGGTGTCAGGAGCCTGGGGGACAGACCAAGGAGAGGAGGAAACAGCATGGAGGGGAGACAGGTGTGTGTGTCTCAAGTGTGTTGCACCTTTCACCCTTGTGTCCAGTATTTTTGGAGAAGCCACCTGTCAACCCTAGCTGCGGAGGATCCATGCGTCCGACCCCCCTCCCACACACACACACACACACACACACACACACACACACACACACACACACACACACGTGTTTTTAACCCTCCTATATGTGTCTGTTGCAGAATAAAGATGATGATGGTTGCAAGTTGCTTTGATCTCCGCGTCACTGAACTCACTGCAAATACAGTTCCCAATCCTGACAGTCTGAGTCACTGGGATAGAATAAAATGGCCACGGGGCTTGCTGCAGAAACCACAGAATCCAAAAGAACGCAATGGCTGCTTCTGATTGTGCTGTCCCTTTAACTGGCCTGAGCTGTGTTGGCGAGGATGGAAGGGGGAGGCTGGAGATTTTTCAGAGCTGATTGGCTGAGACACAATATATCACGTGACCAGCTCAGGGGCTTGTCTTTAGCTGGTCTATAGTTGGGAAACTTTATTAGGAGGCAGAGTCCCAGTCTGATATAGCGGCAGGATGATGATACTGGGGTACTGGGACATTCGAGGGGTGAGTTACTGTGAGAGAGGGGATAATACTGAAGTATTAGTGGGGGAGGAGGGGGTAATACTGAAGTATAGGAGTAGGGGGTAATACTGAAGTATAGGAGGGGTGTAGTACTAAAGTATTAGGGGGAGGTGGAGGAGGTAATAGTTTTATCTTTTATTTTTATTGATTTTTTTATAAAATGTGTTACCAGGAAGTAATACATTGAGACTTATCTCTAGTTTTCAAGTATGTCCTGGGCATAGAGTTAAGATGACAAATAATAAATGGTTAGAAATACATAGTTACATAAGTGAACAGGGTATACATTATATACAAGACATTGCATGCACAGTTAGAGATAATATATATTATAGGCGTGTGTAACAGTTACAGACCAGATTAAAATGTGAGACCGCTTTAGTTTTGAAAGAACTTCGCCTGGTGGCGGCTGTGAGAGTCTCCGGTAGGTTGTTCCAGTTTTGGGGTGCACGGTGAGAGGAGGAGCGGCCGGATACTTTGCTGAATCTTGGGACCATGAACAGTCTTTTGGAGTCAGATCTCAGATAAGTGCTGCGTGTGGTAGGGGTGAGGAGCTTGTTCAGGTAGAAGGGTATCTTTACCAGCAAGTATTTGAAGGCAAGACAGGAAAGGTGAACTTTGCGCCTAGACTCAAGTGATGACCAATCTAGTTCTTTGAGCATTTCGCAGTGATGTGTGTTGTAGTTGCATTGGAGAACAAAACAGCATATTGAGTTGTAGAGGGTGTCAAGTTTGCTACGGTGGGTTTGGGGCGCTGAGCCGTATACTATGTCCCCATAGTCGATAATTGGCATTAACATCTGTTGTGCGATACGCTTTCTGACCAGTAGACTTAGGGAGGATTTGTTCCTGTAAAAAAGTATACCTAGTTTGGCATAGGTTTTGGATGTCAGGGTATCAATGTGCATCCCGACTGTTTTAAATGGGAGTCAAACCATATACCCATATATTTAAAACTAATAACAGGAGTTAGGGTGGTGTTAGCGATGGTTCTGATCTGGAGCTCAGTCATTGGAAGCTTAATTTTTTTTGCCTTGGTCCCAAATACCATTGTTACAGTCTTGTCAGTGTTTTAAAAAAGTTTGTTTTGGGAAATTAAATTTTCAAGTCTCAGTCAGATTGAGGTACGTGTTCAAAGTCGGAGAGGCTATGGCTGTGTGCATATGAGATTGTAGCATTCGCATACATGTGTTTTGAAGCTCCCTTATAAGCTGTAGGAAGATCATTGATGAACACTGAGAAGAGTAGGGGCCCCAGAACAGAGCCTTGCGGGACACAACAGGTGTTATCCAAGGGGTTGGAGTTAGAGCCTGAGATGGACACATGTTGGGATCTACCTGATAGGTAGGACTGAAACCAGTTTAAAGCATGCTTCCCTATTCCAGAGCTCTGGAGTTTGTTAAGCAGGATAGCATGATCAACAGTATCAAAAGCCTTTGCAAAATCTAGGAATGCTGCACCAGTGAGTTGACCCCGTTCCATTCCACACTGGATCTCATTGCAAACTTTTAGCAGGGTAGTTACGGTGGAGTGTTTGTGGCAAAAGCCAGATTGGAATTGGCTAGGGAAATTTGTCTTGGTGTAGTAATCGCTTAATTGGGAGTGAACACATATTTTCTCCTTCCCCCCCGCGCCCCCCCGGCCTGTAGCTGGCTCACTCCATCCGTCTTCTGCTGGAATACACGAGGACCCCGTATGAGGAGACACGCTATGTCATGGGGGATGGTGAGTGTATCACATGCATGTGTTTGGGGTACTACAAGCATGCTGCCATGTTTTGTGTCTCCATTAACCCCTCTGATCCCGGCACCGTTGGGATCGCTGCCGCCTGCTGCCGGGACCCTTGGGAGGGATAACGCAGTCTGTACATGGGGTATTTTCTCTCCCATGGGTCAGTGCTTCTCGCTGGATGAATTCTGTCTTCTCATGATGCAGCCGCTCAAAATGGTCCAGCAGATGTTACATGACTGAGTGCTTTTATGCAGTGTATCTCTATCTCTCTCGCTATAGATATATCTTTGACCATGAAATGTCTGTAAACTGAATGTATAACATTTGTTCATTTAATGCAGCTGTTTATTATTATAACTCTGGCTTTTTGTCTGTCTCTTGTGTAACCAAATAATTGGATTTAATTATTGTTGTTCTCTGACTGAAGTATTGCGAAGCCGCCTTATGTGGAGGCTGTACTTACTCACAAAATGGTGATGCAGTGGGACCGGGGAGTTGTGTGTGTGTGTGTGTGTGTGTGCGCTTTGGAGAGGACTTTGTATAGTGGGGGTGGATTACAGTTTATATACACCCACCTCCTCCCCGCATCAGTGCCTTGGAGAGAAGTATTACTGTGCCTGACTTTAAGATCGTCACAACTCTGCAGATAACAGCTCTGCCCAATCACCCGTCTGTCTAAATAAAAATAAAAAAAACAGTTTTACTTGGCTTAAATCACCCTTCTTACATTTCAAGACATCATGCAGATAATGCAAAGTTTTAAGCTAACCACTTGCATCAAATCTCCTCCCCCCCCCCCCCACACAGGGTTGCCAGGTGGTTTGTCCAAAAATAATGGACCTCCATGCCCCCCGAATACATATCAAATATACCCCATGCCCCCCGAATACATATAAAATATACCCCATGCCCCCCGAATACATATAAAATATACCTAGGGTGACCAGATTTTGAAAATGAAAAACCGGGACACATTTTTTTTTTTTTTTACATAACGGTTTATTTATTGTAGTACACTTATACTTTACTACCATTAGTCCTTGTTACGTGCGTGTGTGCGTCGGATGACCTCACTAATCGAAAAAAAACAAAAAACAAAAAAAACAGATGTGAATGATTCTGAACCCATTAACCAGTGTCAGGACGCCCCCTCTTCACAATTTCTAAAGCAGCAATCCCGTCTGGGATCTTACCTGATCCGCAGTCCCTCAAGGTATTATACTGGAGGGGAGGTGTTCCTTACCTGTCTTCCGATGTCTCCCGCGTGAACCTTGAGTCAGATCTGGAAGAAAGAAGGGTAGGTTACTTCAATGTAGGTATACGGCAGCTAAGATAAGACATAGAGGGTGAGGGAGACAGGGAGGGAGACGGAGAGAGAGGGAGACAGGGAGGGAGACGGAGAGAGAGGGAGACCGGGAGGGAGACGGAAGGAGGGAGAGGGAGAGACAGGGAGGGAGGGAGGGAGGGAGAGACAGGGAGGGAGGGAGGGAGAGGGAGAGACAGGGAGGGAGAGAGAGGGAGAGACAGGGAGGGAGGGAGAGGGAGAGACAGGGAGGGAGGGAGAGAGAGACAGGGAGGGAGAGACAGGGAGGGAGGGAGAGAGAGACAGGGAGGGAGGGAGAGAGAGACAGGGAGGGAGGGAGAGAGAGACAGGGAGGGAGGGAGAGACAGGGAGGGAGGGAGAGACAGGGAGGGAGTGAGGGAGAGACAGGGAGGGAGAGACGGGGAGGGAGGGAGGGAGAGACGGGGAGGGAGGGAGGGAGAGACGGGGAGGGAGGGAGGGAGAGACAGGGAGGGAGGGAGAGACAGGGAGGGGAGAGAAAGGGAGGGGGAGAGAGGGAGAGACAGGGAGGGTGAGGGAGACACCCACCCACTGATACACACACCCACTGATACACACATACACACACACTGACACACCCACCCAACCCACTGATACACACACACACACTGATACCCACACCCACCCACTCATACTCACACCCACCCACTGACACACACCCACCCACTCATACTCACACCAACCCACTGATACACACCCACCCACTGATACACACCCACCCAACCCACTGATACACACCCACCCCCACCCACTGATACACACACCCACTGATACCCACACCCACACACCCACTGATACACACACGCACTGATACACACACACACACCCACTGATACACACACCCACTGATACACACACCCACTGATACACACACCCACTGATACACACACCCACTGATACACACACTGATACACACACACACACACTGATACACACACCCACTAATACACACACTGATACACACACACACCCACTGATACACACACACCCACTGATACACACACACACCCTGATACACACACACACCCTGATACACACACACACCCTGATACACACACCCACTGATACACACACCCACACCCACTGATACACACACCCACACCCACTGATACACACAACCACACCCACTGATACACACACCCACACCCACTGATACACACCCACACACCCCCTGATACACACACACACCCTGATACACACACCCACACCCACTGATACACACCCACACACCCACTGATACACACACACCCACCCACTGATACACACACACCCACTGATACACACACACACACACACACACTGATACACACACACACCCACTGATACACACACACACACACCCACTGATACACACACACACACACACACACACACACACTGATACACACACACACCCACGGATACACCCACACACCCACACACACACACCCACATACACCCCGCCAGCCCCTGCACCGCCCGCACAACGCGCAGCCACCACTGCCCGCTCCCACACCAAGTGGACGGGGGGGGGGTGTGAGCACCGGGGGGCAAAGGTGGGAGCGCGCCGGGAGGCAAAGGCAGGCGCGCGCCGGGAGGCAAAGGCAGGCGCGCGCCGGGAGGCAAAGGCAGGCGCGCGCGCCGGGGGGCAAAGGCAGGCGCGCGCGCGCGCTGGGGGGCAAGGGCGCGCGCGCCGGGGGGCACGGGCAGGCGCACCCCCGCTACCACCTCCTATTGCGCCCCCCCCCATCCTTGGCTGGGACCCGGGACAGAAGTGGGACACTCACCGCACACAGGGAAGCTGGGAGCGGGAAGGCAGTCAGTCACGTGTGCGCTTCACAAAGCGGAAGCCCCGCCCCCGGCTTCCTCTGACATGCCTGCGACCAATCCCCTGCGGGCCGGCCGGCATTCTAAGTCCCGCCCCCGGCATTCTCCTGCATTCAGTCCCCCCGGCAGCATTCACACACACATAGAAAATACTTACCCGCCGCCGCATTCTCCTCACCGCCGCTGCCCCGCAATACCGGGACCAGGGACAAAAACCGGGACAGACTTAAACCGGGACAGACTTAAACCGGGACAGGCCACAAAAAACCGGGACTGTACCGGTAAAACCGGTACGAATGGTCACCCTAAATATACCCCCACGCCCCCCGAATACATAAAAAAATACCCCCACGCCCCCCGAATACATAAAAAATATACCCCCACGCCCCCCGAATACATATAAAATACCCCCATGCCCCCCGAATACATATAAAATATATCCCCATGCCCCCCGAATACATATAAAATACCCCCACGCCCCCCGAATACATAAAAAATATACCCCCACGCCCCCCGAATACATATAAAATACCCCCATGCCCCCCGAATACATATAAAATATACCCCCATGCCCCCCGAATACATATAAAATACCCCCACGCCCCCCGAATACATATAAAATACCCCCACGCCCCCCGAATACATTAAAAAAAAAAACCCCCACACCCCCCGAATACATATAAAATATACCCCACGCCCCCCGAATACATATAAAATATACCCCCTCTTCCAGGGCCGTCTTAACAGCATTATAGGCCCCCGGGCAAAGCGGTGCACTGGGCCCGGCCTACACAGCAATTGTTGTCCCCAGCCATTAATTGCCCCCCGCTGCTTCCATAACATTGCAAGCAATAAAAACGGCAAAATTGCCCCCGCTGTCCTCTGATTGGCTCTCCGCTCCTCCAATCAGGGACAGGCTGCACAGACACTCACACAGTGCTCCGGCCCGGCCACCGTCCTCCCCCGTCGCGCCGCCCTTGCGTTGCCAGCCCTCCGCCGCAAAAAATGGTAATACCGGAAACACGCACGTCCGGTATTACCTCCGATTTTTATACCGGACAAGCATCGGAATTACCAGCCTGTCCGGTTCAAACCCGGACACCTGTCAACCCCCCCCTCCCCCCACCAACAGGTCAGGTTTTCAGGATATTCCAGCTTCAGCACAGGTGGTACAGTTCAAAAGTAGTTGTACTATTCTTTAACCTGACAGTAGTAGATGCATGGATCAACCTTCCAGCTGTGGGTGCAAATACAGTGAAGGGGTTGAAGTTAAGTTGTATGTGGTGTGACACTGTATCACACTATAGCCGGCACTCGCTGAGCCGCGGGGTAAGAGATCACGCCCCAATCTTGTGTTAATTGCTATTACTTAGTGACCATTAACGCCACATCGGGGAGTGATGCCACGCATTGCGGTTTGGGAAGCCCGGCTTATGTATTTAAAACACTGTAACATTGTGTGTACGCAGGGTGCCACGCCCTGTGTACGCAGGGTGCCACGCCCTGTGTGGGGTGTACTGGTGTGTCACACAGATTCCTCTCTTCCTTAGCCCCAGATTACGACAAGAGCCAGTGGCTGGACGTGAAGGAGACGCTGGGACTGGACTTCCCCAATGTACAAGTGACCTGGGGAGGGGAGGGGAGGGGGGGTGGGGGGGGAGGATATAGGGGGAATTAGACTTCCCTAGTGCACACGTGGGCTGATGCCTCTAAATTGGTGGGATCACTTAGTTTGCTGACTTTGGGGTAGATCCTCAGCACCACGTTACATTTTTAGCGTGACGTTATCCCCCTTGTACGTAGCGTTACCCGTAACGCGTCTCCCTGAAGGTGCTTTGCGTTACGATGTCCTCGCATTCATATGCAAATCTTATGGTAATGAGCAGTTTACCTGACGGAAATCCTCGCGTTCATATTAGCGCACGGGAATAACGCTGCGATATTAGAGACCCCCAAACGCCGGCGCAGAGCCAGACCCTCATTATCATGGAGACTTTTCTGGGAGTACAACACCCCAAGGAGCCCCCAATGCTGCATCCAACGGGACACATGATAAGTGAGATCCTGTCTGTAAGGAGGGGGGGTCACAACCTCCCTACAGTCTTGACCAGCAGCGAGGTAAAGAGAACGTGTGTAGGGCCTGCCGTAAAGGGTTAACTGTGACATGGTTGCCGGCTTATAATGCTTCAGCCAAAATATTAAGTAGTGACCCTTACTTATAAGAACAGATGGTATTTAACTTAATGTGTCATATTGGGTGTAGCATTGGGTCTTCTGTATACATTTAGGTCAGGGTGCTCTACTCCAGTCTGAGGACCCGTTGGGGGGGGGGGGAACCCATTTTCCTCGGGGGTGATACTAGTTACCCTCTCTTCCTGCAGTTGCCGTACCTGTTGGACGGAGATGTGAAGCTGTCCCAGAGTAACGCCATCCTGCGCTACATTGCACGCAAGCATGGACTGTGTAAGAATCTGCCCCACAGTCTCCCAGTAATACCCCTTGAGGGATGAGTCTCTCTCCCCTTCTACCCCCTCAATTAAGAGGTTGATTCTGTGCCGATTGGGCTGTTTTGGGCCCAAATTTCCCATTGCATGGATTTGGGCTGAGAACTGCATAAGTTGCTACTTTATCGTGTCTACAATCGACACCCAAGGCTTTCTCTCCCCTCCCCCATCCCCACCATTGAGTCTCTCTGCCCTCCCTAGTACCTCCCCATTGAGTCTCTTTTCTCACCAGGTGGGGAGCTGGAAGGGGAGAAGCTTCGTGTGGATCTGGTGGAGAACCAGGCAATGGATTTTCGGATGGGCCTAGTCACCATCGCCTACAACCCCCTCTTTGTGAGTCTGAGGGTTGTAGAGATGTTTTGGGGGTGGAGATCAAAGTAGGGGGGAGAGACATTAACCTGTTAATTTCCAACCTCCCCCCAGGAGACACTGAAGGGGCCGTACCTGGAGAAGTTGCCTGTCGCGCTAACAAGATTCTCTCTCTTCCTTGGAGGCAGAGCTTGGTTTGCAGGAGAAAAGGTGCCCCCCTCTCGCACTCAAACACCCATCTCTTCCCTCAATCTAGCGCTTCCTCCCTTCCCCCCCCCCACACTAGCACCCCATCCCTATTCCCCTCCCCCCGCCATGTCCTAAAATCTCTCCCCTCTTAGTTCTTCTCCACTATCCGCATTCTCCCCTCTACCTGGGAGTTGGCAGTGCCAGGTGATGCCTTGGCACACCTTGTGAGGTCCCCCTGGGGTGTGTGGGTGGGATCCTGACTGCCCCTCCTTATCCCCCCAGATCACCTTTGCTGACTTCCTGATGTACGATGTTTTGGATCAACACCGGATGCTGGAACCAAAGTGTCTGCAAAACTTCAAGAACCTGCAGGATTTCCTGACCCGATTTGAGGTGACTCTCACCCCACAGGTGTCTTATTAGCCCCACCTTAACTGTTATTAGGAATATTGATATTCCTATAATTATTCAGATGACTTGGCCGTATCACAAGGGTTGAGATTTGGAACCTGAACTTCTCCCACAATTAGAAAGCTCATTAAATAGTCGCCTCCCCCCCCCTTACTCGTAAACCTGATATAACCTTTCTTCCTCCCCCAGGCTTTGCCTCCTGTTGCTGCGTATATGAAGTCCCCTCGCTTCATGAAGACCCCGATCAACGCCCGCTCAGCAGCCTGGGCCAACTGCAAATAGGGGGTCCTGTACTTCTCCCCTTGTGCACTCTCCTCTTACGCTTTTTCTTTTTGTATGACCCCTGATGTTTTCTCTCGTATCTTCTCTCCCCTCCCCCCTTTACTATTTCTGCTGTAGCAGGATTTACAATAAAGTCGCGATAAACGGATAATTTTGCCTATGTATATCTTAATTTATATCGCGCCTGGATTGTACTCGGTGCTTTATGAAAGAGAATACAGGAAATGATAATACAAGATGTCAGACAATGGGAAAGGAAATCCCTGCCCCGCAGAGCTTACAATCTGGATGTTGGGAGACAGAGACCGGGGGTGAGGGAATAAGTGCGGTAGGTGGCATTGCTTGGGACTGTAACCATGAGTCTGGGTTATTGAAATGGGGGGGGGGGGGAGAAAGAGGGTGTGAGGGAGTCCCACGGGTAAGGTGCAGTGAGGGGAAAGGGTTTTTAAGGTGAGAGAGCTGTAGCCGGGAGAGGGATTCAAGGAGGAGATGAGCAGAGACTGTTTTGGGAAAGTGAAATTATTCTAGCAGCAGGTTTTTGTATAGATTGCAGGGGAGAGAGTGATGAGGCAGGGAGGCTGTTGGTTGTATGTTACAATAATCCACATGGAAGAGGATAAGGGCAGGCATTAGAGTTTTTGCAACAGCGTGGCACAGAAAAGGGCAGGTCTTGGCAATATTACAGATGAAGGATCACATTTTGCCATGCAATATTACAGAGGAATGGTCACATTTTAGCCATGCAATATTACAGAGGAAGGGTCACATTTTAGCCATGCAATATTACAGAGGAAGGATCACATTTTGCCATGCAATATTACAGAGGAAGGGTCACATTTTAGCCATGCAATATTACAGAGGAAGGGTCACATTTTAGCCATGCCGTGAATGGTGAAGAAAAGGGAGTCTAATGTCATGGTGGGGGACCCCGCACCCTCGTTACTGTTCAGCGCCTCTTGTGAGTTCTGGACACGTCCCAATCCACGAACAGCACCAAGAGCCTGGCTGTCAAATCTGTAAGGTAACAGCAGCTGAAACATGCACTGTGTGACACGGACACACTGTTAAATTACAGGCAGTGGTGTGTGACGTGATATGGGAAACGTAACATGACAGGTACATGTAACATAACGCGCGCACACGGTTACATGGGAGGTGTGATGGCGGGAGAAGCAGGGGACAAGTGACAGTGTGACGTGGGCTCCAAACATTCATCGTCACAACTGTATATTTACTTGTATGTACAGTGCTTAGATTTGTATTTATATAGGGCTTATTCTGAAGCTAGGGTCACGTTTGATGTGTGAATAGTTCCCGATAGCATTAATTCAGTCCCCTTTCCAAATCACTCAAAGTCCTATAATATTTCCTTCACTTTATTGGAAAAGCAGCAGTAAATACAGGCTCTTGTGGATGGTGTGTAGTAGTGATTTGTAGTTAGAAGCAGGTAGAAAGAGATGGCCTTGCCATAGGAGAGTAACAGAGATGTGTGCTGTACTCACTGTCTCCAGGTGTGGAAAAGGAAGTGAGGAGCAATTTGGGTAAAAGGAATAGTCTTGGGACAGACTATCTGTGAACAAAACGGGGGAGGGCAGAATAGCCCATTCTGAGAAGGATCTCAGAAGCTTCAGTAGCAACTCACTGATTATATGCTCAGAGGCAAGAAATGCAACATTGTAACATATCACACAGGCAGTGTGTGTGTGTGTGTGTGTGTGTGTGTGTGTGTGTGTGTGTGTGTGTGTGTGTGTGTGTGAGCTCCATGCAGCTGAAAATAAGAAACTGACAGGCAGAAGCTGCAAGGAAAGAGGGGGGTGAAACAGAGATGTGATTCTTGTTCCATGACACTCCCTGTCTGATATCTGGAGATACCACTATATAACTTGAATATGTGGAACATATGTGCAATGCAAACAAACATAACATAATAATGCAAAGTCCATGTCCACATAACGAGGCGATACCGGCCGGTACCACTGACGTTGAAATCCTTTGGCAGAGTCTTTTAGCAAAGGATGTTGGGTGGGTGCACCGGATGTGTCTCTGTCAAAGTCTCTGGCACTGTTTCTTTTTAAAACTTATAGAAGAACAGTCCTTTTGTCTCTGTGGTTTTACCTACAGAGTGCATCCCCTTGTAGGTTTGCCAGCTGTGGCAGATTGTCACTCTAACACCTGGCGTTTGGCAAAAGGAGATGGCTTTTGGCTCCTTGCGGAAGCGGATCGACACTCCTAGAAGACCAGTTGTCGAATCTAGTACAGTAAAGAGGGCGTCGTTCGGGGAGACTCCCTGTAGCTGAGCACTGGGGCTGAACACTACACGGATTTGATCGGGTTCCTGAGGGTGGTAGACCCCAGATGATTGGAGGTACCAGCATTCTTCACCTTTCTTTATTAGAGGTGCTGGTTTTGCGTGGCCGGTAAGGAATATCTTCTGGATGAAGGCCACAAAGTTGTTTTTGGTCTCCGGCTCCCTTTGTAGGTCGCAGAGCTGCGAAGTGAACCAAGAGATGGCATGTTCTCCCTTGTTTGGGAGGCTCCTTCTTGGTGAACGGAATGGTAGCGGGTTCACCCAACTGCCAGGTCCGTTTTTGATTAGCTCCTTGACCGTTAACATCAGGAATTCTCTATCTCCCATCGATGGTGTTTGCTTGTCGTCGTCCCTTGTGGTCTGGAATGCTGTGCACCCTAAGTCATCGGTGCTTTCCTCTTGCACGAGAACATCTCCACGTATTTTGGTGATACGCCTTTGTGTCTTTTTGTTGACTGACGTCAGGAGGTTGTTTTCTCCTAGGACAGGATGAAGAACAGTCTTTTGTCCTTGTAAATCCCTTTGTGAAATGTCTCTGCGACTGTCTGTCTCTTTTTTGACATGCGAGAGGACAGTCTTTTTGCCACTGTGGCTTCACCTGCAGGGCGCAATCTTTTGCGGCTATGCCAGCCGTGACAGCTGGCTGCCTTATCGCTTGATACTCTGTGGAGAGGAATGGCTATACGTCTCAGCTGTGTCATTGCTCTCAGGGGAACTGTGTGGCGAAAATGGGGGTAATCAGCACATTAATAAAGGCAGTGGGCTCGGCTGGTTACCCCTATTTCGTATTGGGGATGAAGGGGTTAATTTTATATGCTGTTCCCATGTACTATTTTCCCCTATACAGTATGCATTGCTGTCCCCTTTGTGCAGGCTAGTCCCTACCTGCAGTGCTGAATAACAGGAGCCGTTCCATTGAGACTGCTAATTTAGGAACGGAGTGAGCCAGCACCCTGATTTTTGGTGTGCAGCCTCAGTGTAACACCCCAAGCACACACATATTAAAATATAACTTTGTCATAAGGGAAACATATATTTTTGATAAAGTGCCTTTCTGTTGCAGTTTTAAAATGTACCGGCAGGATGCAATTTTTTTTTGCCTGCCTTTGTAATGCATTAAGGAACAAATGTTATGCATAGATGAAAGACCCCAGAGTCTTACAGTGTCACTTAATCAGGATGTTTCTGAGTAGCAGATCCTGTTACTCATCCTAGATATTTCACACCTTGGGACCAAACTCCAGACATTGCGTCCCCAGAAATGGGTGGCCCCTTTTTACTTACCAGTGCTACCAAGCTGCTTACTGAGCATGCTCAGAGTTACCTGGCTTGGCTGTAGGATTTGGCCATGTGACATGGCAGGTTCTGATAGGAGGAAGATAATTCCTTGCCAATGGGATGAGGCTAATGTAACACTTCACAGGCCCTTGTCCTTAAAAAGGCCTGTACCCCTCATTCCTGTGTTGTTGCTGTTCCTGTGTTGTTGCTGTGCGGTTGTTGTTGCTTTTGTTACCTGATTTCTTCAAGCATTTAAAACTACCAGAAAAGACTTTGCACATGCCCAGAAGGATTGGACTGGCTATTTATTTGGCAATTTGCAAAAGGACTACATTTTAAAAGACAATATTCTGGTGCTTTGCACCTTTCTGGACATTATCCTCTGTTTCTCTACCCGTGAGTGTAATTATTAAGTTTATTCTGCAGTTGTCGTGTGTTTGCCTATCAAGGGAATAAATCTCAGTTTATTTTGCTCAACCTGTTCTGCTCAATCAGGATCCACGAAATATAAATGTGTTATTAAATGCGTCTCCCGTGACAAACTGTCTGTTTCTTTTCCTTTGGGAGATTTTTTTTGTCGGTCACCTTCGGGAGGTTACTTTCTTCCTTCGGTGGAGTCGACTCGTTATCCTTGGTTGTCTTAACCACTAAGCATCCTCGGCCATTGTCACATCCCCCTGATGTGAGGATGTTCTTGTCGATCTCAGGGGTATGACCTTGTCTCTTCTCTTCACTTGGCCCTCCTGTCACTTGGAGATGGCCAAGACATGGTTCAGAGAGGGATGTGTGTCCACATTCTGTTATCACCGTTCTGCGGGCGTCAACAGTCTTGTCCGTGCTCTTTGTCAGTGCACGCGCTGCCCACTATCACCCATCCTAGGTCAAGTCTTTGGGCATATGGTGCGTTGTGGGGTCCGTTACGCTGTTTACGGACTTTGTGCACCCTCAAGATGTCCCTACCGAGCAGCAGCAAGATCTTGGCACCTTGTTCTACCGGCGGGATGTAGTTGGCTATTCCTCTGAGGTGTGAGTGATGGCGTGCCACATCTGGTGTGGGAATCTCATCCCTGTTTGTGGCCATGTGGTTGCACTCGATGAATGTGGGCAGAGCTATCTTCACTCTGTTATCCACTGAACGTATGACGTAACCGCTTGCTCTTCTCCCTGTTGTCTCAGTTGACTGTGCACAGGTTCTGAGAGTGTAGGGTGAGGCATTGTCTTGTGAATTGAATAAGTTGAAGAACTCCGTCTTCGCCAATGATCTGTTGCTTTGGTCGTCAAGGACCTACAAATCTGCAGCAGAATGTCCAGTGAAAGTTTCGTTGTGCTACGTGGTGCCGTTTGTGAGATTTCGATGCTTCTGACATACAAACAAAGTGACGGAATCCAACTTGAAATTATAGTATAGATATAGTGATATAGTGACAAGAACCCTCCACCGTATAGCATATAGCAAATGGAAATATTACTGTGAGCACATTCACATGTCTTAGACAGGTCTGCAACCCTGCTTTTCACCATTATCACCTAGCATACACTGCTCCCACTGCAGCAAGGGATTCTGGGAAATGACATGCAAATGAGCGCACAGTTTGCAATATGAAGCTTGGATAGGTTTCACCACACATTAGTTAAGTTATGGTGGGTAAAAAAAGTGACAAAAACCCTCCACAGCACAGCATATAGCAAATGGAAATATTAATGTGTGCTCATTTGCATGTCTTAGACAAGCTTAGACGAGCTTCAAATTGCACAGCCAGTATAACCAGCCTCACGCTGATGAGACCCAAAAGGTAGAAATAGCTGTCTGTGGGTGGGTTTGTTGGCTATGCATCTTAACCCAGGCTGTGCTGAAAAGCTGTGCAATGCAGCAAGCATAAACTTATAGGGGTCCATGTCAAAATGGATTTGAAGCAAAAGGTGGAACTGTGAGCTCATTTGCATGTCATTTCCCAGAATCCCTTGCTGCAGTGGAAGCACTGTGTGCTGGGTAATAATGGTGAAAGGAAGGTTTGCAGACCTGTCTAAGGTCTGTAATATAGAGCGCGCTGTTGCGCTACCATGCGCGTGCGCATCAATTACAATTGACTATGGGAGGAGGACATTGATATAGTCGTGATGCGCTTGTGCGCACGGCCGTGAGCGGTGGCGCGGCAGACCAGAGAAAGTACAAGAGAATTGTATTTTCGCGCTGTCGCCGCACCATGTGATGCTATAAACCAATCACAGTGCGGCCTAGTGCTGTGATGTCATAGCTACGCCCCCTAGCCGCACGCATCACCGCTTACCCTCTTCAAACGAAACGCCCGCACCACGTGCACGCGTAACGCCGTGCGCGCTCACGCACACGCACCAGCGCGCACAATATTACAAGCCTTAGACATGCAAATGAGCACACAGTAATATTTCCATTTGCTATATATATATGTAGCCCTGTGTAATTTTGGGGTTACATGCCTCTCTCCTCCTGTGCAATAATCCCTGTTAAAAGGGCAGCTTTGCCAGGAGTAATCATGAGGTCTGCCCTCATCCCCTGTGATGTGTATTGTGTAGTGGAGGAAGTGACATCATGCTCTGTGTCCAATGACAGTGACACAGGGGTGGTGCCTACTGGAGCTATAAAGTATGCAACACTGCCTGAATTTAGTGTGTGTGAGTGTCTCATCCCACTTGAATGAGACTGTCTGACCCAACACACTGCCAGGGCTCTGGCAAGGATTGTGGCCCTCCCTTAGGGGAGAGGTGGGCAGGCTATTCCCCTTACTCTCTATTAGAGATTAAGGGAAGAGCAAGGACAGCTTCTAGGGCCCTGACTAGGAGTGGTGTCCAGGGACTTCCTTGAGGTGGGCAACCTTTATGATGTGCGGATAGAGACCGGCCGCAGTGATGGGCAGTCTGCCACTAAAGATGACAATAAAGAATGTCCAATTTGAAAGAACCTTCTTGCCTGAGAGTGGAGTCATTCAGGCAGAAGCTGCACCCAGAGGTTCTCTTCCAGAGACTCCTCCCTGCTGTCGTGGGGACCTGGCAGAGATGGAGGCGCTGTACCAGAAGTGAGTAGTTCTCAGCATTATCTCACAAGCCAGTCCTGATGTATTTCCCTATATCACCGCGGAAGACTCAGGAGTTCTGTAAGCCAGCAGATGCAACACACTATAGTATATGTAACATGGGGCAGTTTCCTCATGTAAGGGGCCAATATGAGATGGGGGGAGGGAACACCGTTACATATACAGGTAAACCCCGTGATAACGTGCCTCGTTATACCGCGATTCGGTTATAACGCGGTTTTCCCGTGGCTCCTGTTTTTTTTTTGCACACTGCACACACTGCACACACTCACTGCTCACACTGCACACTGCACACTGCTCACACTGCACACAGCACACTCTCACTGCACACACACTACACACTGCTCACACAGCACACAGCACACACTGCACACTGCACACAACACACACTGCTCACTGCACACACTGCACACTGCACACACTCTCACTGCACACAACACACACTGCTCACACTGCACACAGCACAAGCACAAACTCACTGCACACACTGCACACTGCTAACACTGCACACACTGCACACAACACACTCTCACTGCACACACTGCTCACTGCTCACACTGCACACTGCATACACTGCACACTGTACACACTCACTGCACACACTGCACACAGCACACACTCTCACTGCACACATAGCTCTCACAGCATCACATGTCAGCAGCCCACCCCTCCCTCCCTCACATGTCAGCAGCCCACCCCCCCTCACATGTCAGCAGCCCACCCCACTCCCTCACATGTCAGCAGCCCACCCCACTCCCTCACATGTCAGCAGCCCACCCCCCCTCACATGTCAGCAGCCCACCCCACCCCCTCACATGTCAGCAGCCCACCCCCCCTCACATGTCAGCAGCCCACCCCCCCTCACATGTCAGCAGCCCACCCCCCTCACATGTCAGCAGCCCCCCCCTCACATGTCAGCAGCCCCCCCCTCACATGTCAGCAGCCCACCCCCCCCTCACATGTCAGCAGCCCACCCCCCTCACATGTCAGCAGCCCCCCCCCCCACATGTCAGCAGCCCACCCCCCCTCACATGTCAGCAGCCCACCCCCCCTCACATGTCAGCAGCCCAACCCACCCCCTCACATGTCAGCAGCCCACCCCACCTCACATGTCAGCAGCCCAACCCACCCCCTCACATGTCAGCAGCCCACCCCCCACACATGTCAGCAGCCCCCCCCCCACATGTCAGCAGCCCACCCCCCCCTCACATGTCAGCAGCCCACCCCCCCCTCACATGTCAGCAGCCCACCCCCCCCTCACATGTCAACAGCCCACCCCCCCTCATATGTCAGCAGCCCACCCCCCCTCACATGTCAGCAGCCCAACCCACCCCCTCACATGTCAGCAGACCAACCCACCCCCTCACATGTCAGCAGACCACCCCCCCCTCACATGTCAGCAGCCCACCCCCCCCTCACATGTCAGCAGCCCACCCCCCCCCCTCGCCATGGGAAGGCAGCATGAATATAATAGGATTATCTCACTTGTCACGTACAGCCCTGCCTGAGGCATCCCTTTAAACCCTTCTCCTGCCCAAGGGTACCTGCAGCTTACTGCCTGGCCTATTGGCCGCCATTTTAACACCACACACACACACACACACACACACACACACACACACACTTTAAATGTTGGTGTACTCACCCCATTACCCGCTCCCATCTCCTTCCCCACGGGCTGTCACGCGGTGACAGGGGGAAGCGGGGACCGGAGGGACATCCCTGCTCCCATCTCCTGTCCTGCGGGGTGAAGGGTGCTGCTGGAGGGAGAGGGTGATGATGCGCCGATGCAGCGGCCATTTTTTTTCCGCGACCCCGTTACTAACGCGGTGGTCTCGGGGTGGACCCCGAGGACCGCGTTATAACGGGGTTTACCTGTATATATATATATATATATAAAAAAATAAATAATTAGCCTGAGATTATACGTTCCGCGCACGACGGAGCGCATGCACGTGCTGCCGCTGGCGCGATCTGCATACTGTGCTCCTCCAGAGATGTTCAAGCGATGGCGTGACGTCACGTGAGTGGCTCGCCCTCATTGGCTGAACTGCTTCACATCACGCGCCCATCGCTTGGAAAGACAAAATATTGTGTCTTTCCAAAACGCGGTGGCGCGCACTATGTGCGTCTCCATTGACATGAGGTATTTGTTCCGGCGGCGCGCGCTTTCGGCAGCACTATAATCGCGGCCTTACAATAAAACAGTTTGTTGGGCAAATATAAAATCAGTATTGTAAATATGTTTTTCTAAATATTGTATATACTGGACCCAAAGGAAGGAAGGGAATATGGAAGAAAAATGGTGCAACTTGCGTCAAACAAGGAGCATCTGCGTCACTGTGCGAGCAGCTGCATGTACAGATGTAGCAAGTTACCGGAGATGGTGTCTGCCGCGGTCACGCTGCGGCCGTAGGGTTGCCAGGTGTCCAGTATTGAAACGGACTCTCCTGTATTTGGACACTGTCCAGTAAAAAATAAGAGGTAATACTGGACATGTATGTGTATACCGGTATTACCTCTCTGGACATGGAGACGTGACCGGCTTGGGGGGCCGTGGGAGGAGGTGTCAGGAGCCTGGGGGACAGACCAAGGAGAGGAGGAAAAAGCATGGAGGGGAGAGGGATGTATGTGTGTGTCTCAAGTGTGTCGCACCTTTCACCCTTGTGTACAGTATTTTTGGAGACGCCGCCTGGCAACCCTAGCTGCGGGGGATCCATGCGTCCAAACCCCCCCCCCCCACCCAGTGTTAATCCTGCGGTGCAGGGCAGGCGCGGTCACGTGATGGCGCCTCGCCCCGGCGCCGGAAACTCGCTACATGTGTGAATGTTTCAGATCTGGTTTATTCTGTTTGGCGCAGAGAATAACGCCGCCTAAACCTGGCGGATTCATTTGGCGCAGAGAAACTGCACCGGTTATAGGCGCAACTATTACTCTATCCACATACAATATTGCTCTTCTCTCTCTCCTCCCCAACTCCTCCTACAGTATAACCGCTCCCCAAACTCGTGGCGCAAAATGTGGCATGAAACATTGACGCAGAGTAAAAAATGACCCAATGTTGGCCCCGGTTTGCGACACGTGGTACACACCCCCTACGTGTTTTTAACGCTCCTATATGTGTCTGTTACAGAATAAAGATGGTGATGGGTGCGAATTGTCTCTGAGTCGCTGTGATCTCCGCGTCACTGAACTCACTGCAAATACAGTTCCCAATCCTGACAGTCTGAGTCACTGGGATAGAATAAAATGGCCACGGGGCTTGCTGCAGAAACCACAGAATCCAAAAGAACGCAATGGCTGCTTCTGATTGTGCTGTCCCTTTAACTGGCCTGAGCTGTGTGGGCGAGGATGGGAGGGGGAGGCTGGAGATTTCTCAGAGCTGATTGGCTGAGACACAATACATCACGTGACCAGCTCAGGTGCTTGTCTGTACCTGGTCTATAATTAGGAAATGTTACTGGGCGGGAGAATCTCAGTCTGATATAGCGGCAGGATGATGATACTGGGGTACTGGGACATCCGGGGGGTGAGTTACTCTGAGAGAAGGGATAATACTGAAGTATTAGTGGGGAAGGAGGGGGGAATACTGAAGTATTAGTGGGGAAGGAGGGGGGAATACTGAAGTATTAGTGGGGAAGGAGGGGGAAATACTGAAGTATTAGTGGGGAAGGAGGGGGAAATACTGAAGTATTAGTGGGGAAGGAGGGGGAAATACTGAAGTATTAGTGGGGAAGGAGGGGGTAATACTGAAGTATTAGGGGGAAGGAGGGGGTAATACTGTACTGAAGTATAGGAGGAGGGGGTAATACTGAAGTATTAGGGGGGAGGAGGGGGTAATACTGTACTGAAGTATAGGAGGAGGGTGTAATACTGAAGTATTAGGGGGAAGGAGGGGGTAATACTGTACTGAAGTATAGGAGGAGGGTGTAATACTGAAGTATTGGGGGAGGTGGAGGAGGAGGTAATATTGTATTGTATGTCTTTATATAATAGTTTCTTCCTTTATCTCTCTCTCCGGCTGTAGCTGGCTCACTCCATCCGTCTCCTGCTGGAATACACGGGGACCCCGTATGAGGAGACACTATATGTGACTGGGGGCGGTGAGTGCATAACACGCGTGTGTTTGGGGTACCACACTCATGCTGCCATGTTTTTGTGGCTCTCTTAATTAACCCCTCTGATCCCGTCACCGTTGGGATCGCTGCCGCCTCCTGCCGGGCCCTTGGGAGGGGGTAAGCAGTCTGTGCGTGGGGTATTTTCTCTCCCATGGGTCAGTGCTTCTCGCTGGATGAATTCTGTCTTCTCATGATGCAGCCGCTCAAAATGGTCCAGCAGATGTTGCATGACTGAGTGCTTTTATGCAGTGTATCTCTACTGTATCTCTCTCGCTATAGATATATCTTTACCATGAAATGTTGTAAACTGAATGTATAACCTTTGTTCATTTCATGCAGCTGTTTATTATTATAACTCTGGCTTTTTGTCTGTCTCTGGTGTACCCAAATAATTGGATTTAATTATTGTTCTCAAACTGACTGAAGTATTGCGAAGCCGCCTTATGTGGAGGCCTGTACTTACTCACAAAATGGTGAAGTATTTCTCTGCCTGACTTTAAGATCATCGCAACTCTGCAGAAATCAGCTCTGCCCAATCACCGTCTGTCTAAATAAAAATAAAATAAGTTGGTTCTTTCTTAGTTTAAATCGCCCTTCTTACTTTTCAAGACATTGTGCAGAAAATGCAATGTTTCAGGCTAACCACTTAACCTAACCTGGGGGTAGAGGTTCAGGATATTCCAGCTTCAGCACAGGTGGTACAGTTGAAGACAGAGCCTCTGAGATACCTGTGCTGAAGCAGGGACTAATTGTATTTTTTGTCTTTAAATAAAAAAAGTAGTTGTACTATCATTCTTTAACCTGACAGTAGTAGATGCATGGATCAACCTTCCAGCTGTGGGTGGAAATACATTGAAGGGGTTGAAGTTAACTTGTATGTGGTGTGACACTGTATCACACTATAGCCGGCACTCGCTGAGCCGCGGGGTAAGAGTATCACACCCCCATCTTGTGTTAATTGCTATTACTTAGTGACCGTTAACGCCACATCGGGGAGTGATGCCACGCATTGCGGTTTGGGAAGCCCGGCTCATGTATTTAAGACACTGTAACATTGTGTGTACGCACTGTGCCTCGCCCTGTGTACGCAGGGTGCCACGCCCTGTGGGGGTGTACTGGTGTGTCACACAGATTCCTCTCTTCCTTAGCCCCAAAGTACGACAGGAGCCAGTGGCTGGACGTGAAGGAGAAGCTGGGACTGGACTTCCCCAATGTACAAGTGACCCCGGGGAGGGGGGTGGGGGGGAAGATATGGAGGGGGGGGGGAGATATAGGGGGAATTAGACTTCCCTAGTGCACACGTGGGCTGATGCCTCTAAGTTGGTGGGGTGATTTAGTTTGCTGACTTTGGGGTAGATCCTCAGAAGCGCGTTACATTTTTAGCGTGACGTTATCCCCCTTTGTACGTAGCGTTATCTGTAACGCGTTCATATTAGCGCGTGGGAATAACGCTGCGATATTAGAGACCTCCCAAAGCCGGCGCACAGCCAGACCCTCATTATCATGGAGACTTTTCTGGGAGTACAACCCCCCAAGGAGCCCCCAATGCTGCATCCAACGGGACACATGATAAGTGAGATCCTGTCTGTAAGGAGGGGGGGTCACAACCTCCCTACAGTCTTGACCAGCAGCGAGGTAAAGAGAATGTGTGTAGGACCCGCAGTAAAGGGTTAACTGTGGTTGCCGGTTTATAATGGTTCGGCCAAAATATTAAGTAGTGACCCTTACTTATGAGAACAGGTGGTATTTAACTTTGTCATATTGGGTGTAGCATTGGGTCTTCTGTATACATTAGGTCAAGGCGCTCCACTCCAGTCTGAGGATCTACCCCTTTGGGAGGTTAGGGGGGAACCCATTTTCCTGGGGTGTGATACCAGTGACCCTCTCGTCCTGCAGTTGCCGTACCTGTTGGACGGAGATGTGAAGCTGTCCCAGAGTAACGCCATCCTGCGCTACATTGCACGCAAGCATGGACTGTGTAAGAATCTGCCCCACAGTGTCCCAGTAATACCCCTTGAGGGATGAGTCTCTCTCCCCTTCTACCCCCTCAATTAAGAGGTTGATTCTGTGCCGATTAGGCGGTTTTGGGCCCAAATTTCCCATTGCATGGATTTGGGCTGAGAACTGCATAAGTTGCTACTTATCGCGTCTACAATCGACACCCAAGGCTTTCTCTCCCCTCCCCCATCCCCACAATTGAGTCTCTGCCCTCCCTAGTACCTCCCCATTGAGTCTCTCTTCTCACCAGGTGGGGAGCTGGAAGGGGAGAAGCTTCATGTGGATCTGGTGGAGAACCAGGCAATGGATTTTCGGATGGGCCTAGTCACCATCGCCTACAACCCCCTCTTTGTGAGTCTGAGGGTTGTAGAGATGTTTTGGGGGTGGAGATCAAAGTAGGGGGGAGAGACATTAACCTGTTAATTTCCAACCTCCCCCCAGGAGACACTGAAGGGGCCGTACCTGGAGAAGTTGCCTGTCGCGCTAACAAGATTCTCTCGCTTCCTTGGAGGCAGAGCTTGGTTTGCAGGAGAAAAGGTGCCCCCCTCCCCCTCTCCTGCTCAAACACCCATCTCTATTCCCCTCCCCCTGTCATCTCCTAAAATCTCTCCCCTCTATAAGTTCTTCTCCACATACCGCATTCTCCCCTCTCCCTGGGAGGTGGCAGTGCCAGGTGATGCCTTGGCAGACCCTGTGAGGGGTCTCCCCTGGGTTTTGTTTGTGGGTGGGATCCTGACTGCCCCCCCCCTATCCCTCCCAGATCACCTTTGCTGACTTTCTGATGTACGATGTTTTGGATCAACACCGGATGCTGGAACCAAAGTGTCTGGAAAACTTCAAGAACCTGCAGGATTTCCTGACCCGATTTGAGGTGACTCCCACCCCACAGGTGTCTTATTAGCCCCACCTTAACTGTTATTAGGAATATTGATATTCCTATAATTATTCAGATTTCTTGGCCGTATCATGAGATTTGGAACCTGAATGTCTCCCACAATTAGGAAGCTCATTAAATAGTCGGACTTTACTCATAACCGTTTTTCCTCCCCCAGGCTTTGCCTCCTGTTGCTGCGTATATGAAGTCCCCTCGCTTCATGAAGACCCCGATCAACAACCGCATGGCAGCCTGGTGCAACTGCAAATAGGGGTCCTGTACTTCTCCCCCTGCCGACCCCTGAAAGTTTTGGGATTTCTGTGAAAGGATTTACAATCAAGTCTCATTGCAAATAGGGGTCCTGTATGTCCCCCTTGTGCACTCTCCTCTTACGCTCTTTTGTTGCAAGCCTCCTGATGTTTTTGTCTCATATCTTCTCTCTCCCCCCCCCTCACCTTACTTCATCCCCCCTCACCTTACTTCTCTCCCTTCCCCTTACTTCTCTCCCCGCCCCCCCTTACTATTTCTGCTGATGCAGGATTTACAATATAATCATGATAAACTGATCATTTTGTCTATGTATATCTTTATTAATATAGCACCCACAATGTACTCGGTGCTTTATGAAAGAGAATACAGTACAGGAAATGATAATACAATAAGTCATACAATGGGAAAGGGAATCTCTGCCCCGCAGAGCTTACAATCTGGAATGTTGGGAGACAGAGGCCTGGGGTGAGGGAATAAGTGCGGTAGATGGCAGTGCTTGGAACTGTAACCATGAGTCTGGGCTACTGAAATGCTTCATTTAGGAGATGAGTTAAGGTTTGACTTAAAGGTGGGGAGGGAGGGTGCTTGGTGTATACATAGTGTGAGGGAGTGCCACAGGTAAGGTGCAGTGAGGGATACGGGTTTAAGGTGAGAGCTGTAGCCAGGAGAGGGATTTAAGGAGGAGATGAGTAGAGACAGTTTTGGAGAAAGTGAAATTATTCTAGCAGCAGAATTTGGGGATTGCAGGGGAGAAAGTTGTGAGGCAGGGAGGCCTGTTAGCTGTATGTAATGTTACAGTAATGCAGATGGGAAAGGATCAGGGCATGCACCAGAGTTTTTTCTGCAGCGTGACATGGGAATGAGTGGATCTTGGTAATATTACAGAGGAAGAAGGGATGCATTTAGCCATGCCGTGAATGGGAAATAAGATCCAGAGCTTAACCTGGGGGTATCATTTCTGGCCCAAAAATGTGTGTATTATGGAGGTCTGGTGACAGTACCCAAAGGGCATAGAAGAACCAGGGGAGCGATGATGAACCTTATAAAGAATAAAGACCACATAGTGCAATATTGTCTAAACAAAACAAAATATGTAGAAGGCTCCCAAGTGAACACTCACAATATATTGGAAATAAATATGCAGTTATCCAACTAAAGTGGAAGATGGTCACAGGCTGGAGCAGGTAGGAGGTATCACAATCTCAAAAGAGAGAGACACAAAGCCAAGGTGCAAATGGTAACAAATGATTTATCCGAAAAAAGTAAAAATTGGAGGCTTACAAGATCCAAAAGGAAATACAGCATAGAAGGTGAGGTGAAGATGGTGACTGAGTAGCGACCTCAGAGTCACAGCACATCGCCGCCGCAAGCCTCCGTTCTGTGTCCTTGCCGGGGGCCGATACGTCACTTCCGGTGTTTCGGCCGGCTGGATAGTGACGTCACGGGATTCCCAACAATCTCTCCCTCGATCGTAGGCTGAGGGTCACGCTGTACGCGTTTCGCCGTTCTAAGTGACGGCTTCGTCAGGAGTAGCAGTGACCTGTTAGAGGGATCCTTATATACCCCCTAATCTACCTTTAACCTCTCCTACTATAGGTTAATAAGTAAGGATATCCCTAGCCAATGGGCAAATAGACTTGATTAGCACACCAGCATGGGGATTACATGTTACCTTTGAAATAACATAGCATACATTAAAATCTTTATACATTTATATTAAACATAATAAAAAATACATATAAAAAGATCCTCCTTTACAATCATAAGGAAAGAATCATAGATAAATAAAATAATCTAATATGAAAGATCGTATAAGAAAAATACACATAAAGAAACAACATACAGTAAGAACTACATTTTACCATAATTCATATCCACAAATATATGACAACAAAGTGTGTACACTGTATTACCCTCTGTTAGCATATTCGTATAATGTATACCTAAGACACAAAACATATGTCCTATAGAAACAAATATTAAAAACAGATATTTAAAGAAAAGCACTCAGCTCAAAATCCACATTTAAGCCTTGAGGAACTAATGTTTTAAGAGAGAAAATCCAAAAACTTTCTCTCTTTTTCAGTGCAACATTCCTATCCCCACCCCTCCAGTGGGGTAACACATGTTCTAACACTGTGAACCTCAGGCCCGATGTATCACCCTGATGTTTAAGAATGAAATGATTTCATAATAAATGAGTTGTAACTCCTCTTCTAATATTACCAATGTGTTCGAGAATACGTGTCCTTACAGGCCTGGTGGTTTGGCCTACATATTGTAGCCCACATGGGCACTGTATAAGATATATAACGTAATCTGTCTTACATGTGATAAATTGTTTTATTTGAAAAAATTTTTTTAGAAACATGTGACATAAACCCAAATTTGTCATCAGTTCTATATTTACATGCCGTACATGTGGTACAGCCAAAAAAACCTTTTGCCTGAGAGAGCCATCTATTTCCTTCTTTTATGACTTTTGGTAATGCACTAGGTGCTAATTTATTTTTGAGTACATTAGCTTTTTTAAAGACTACCACCGGCTATTCAGGAACTATATCTCCCAATATTGAGTCATTTTTGACAATATGCCAGTGTTTGTGTATAATTTTGACTATTTTGTTTGATTGTCTGTTGTAACTTGTAAGAAAAGAAAAATCAAAATTCTTATTAGATTTTTTTGTTTTATCATTCAAAAGATCTTTTCCTACTAGACTCCCTGCTTTATCTGCTGCATCTTGAAAATCTTATCGTTATACTTTTTTTCTTTAAATCTATTCTGCAAAAAAGTGGACCGTTTATTGAAACTATTGATGTCAGAACAGTTCCTCCTAATCCTCCGACTATACTCACAGGTGAACTTAAGGTTGAGTTTGTTATCATTTAGATAATGGATAAATTTCACTAGACTCTATTCATCTCCTCTCCAGGTGAAAAATATATCATCTATATACCTCCGCCACAGGCACAAGTACGCACCCAGCTCTGCAATGGACCATATATAGTCCTCCTCCATGCGCCCATGAAAAGATTTGCATAGCTGGGTGCGAACTTCGTGCCCATGGCGGTGCCACATTTTTGGAGATAATAGACCCCTTCAAACAGGAAATATTATGTTCGAGAATGAACTTAATCCCATCCAAAATAAAATTAGCCTGTTCGTGGGGCATGTTGGAATCTCTAGACAATGCCCTATCTATGGCTTCATGTCCATCGCTGTGACCAATAGAGGTGTAGAGTGAAGTTACATCACAAGTTGCTAAAAACCACCCTTCTTCCCACACTTGATTGTCTAAAGTGCGTAGGATATCAGTCGTATCTTTAAGGTACGACGGAAGCTTCGTCACATATTTTTGCAGGTAAGTATCTATGTATGCGGATAGATTAGACGTCAGAGAATCGATTCCTGCTATTATGGGTCTCCCTGGGGGGTTGGTGAGACTCTTATGGAGTTTGGGGAGGTAATAGAAAATAGGTTTAATAGGATGTTCTCTATAGAGAAAATCATATTCTTTTTCAGTTATTACTTCATCGGCCTTCCAACAGTATTTTTAACTCTGTCAGGAAATCCAATGTAGGATCCTTCTCTAATGGTGTATATGTGTTAATATCACCTAGAATCCTGTTGGACTCAATAATGTAGTCGCTCCTATTTAGAATCGCAACACCCCCCCCTCCACCCCCTTTATCAGCCTGTTTTATAACCACACTGGTATCTTCTTGAAGGGCTTGAGTGCTTCTCTCTCACTTTTGTTCAGATTATTATCAAACCTGTTTTCTGACACAACAAGCATAGCAAAGTCTCTTTGTCCTAGCTGTGGGAAAACATCCAGATTTTTCCCTTTCATATGTTTCGGATAAAATGTAGATGGCAACCTTAACCCAGAGTGCTCAAACGTGGTCTTCCCACTGGAGGTTGATCAGTGGTATTTATAGGGGAATCCATTTCTAAATTTTCTCTAGTTCTCAATTCCACTTCTTTTTTTTGTCTAAAAAATCTTTTAATAGTGAGTTTCCTCAGAAATCTCTGAGCATCTATGAAGAGGCCAAAGCTGCTTGGACCCGCAGTGGGAGCAAACGTCAGACCGCTCGAGATGAGAGACCTCTCAGACTCTGATAGTGTTTTGGAGCTAAGATTAAAAATGTTATTACCTATCTCTTGCTTTTTTTGAGGTATTTCTTTTTTTCTTCTTTCCCGTTTTCGTCGTTTCTTCCTCTTTTTTTCTTCTCTGAGGAGGGGTCTTTTTCCATCAGTGGAGCGTATCGATTCGCTCCCTGAAAAGAAGAAGACTCCCTTTCCCCTAAAAAGTATAGTAGGAGAGGTTAAAGGTAGATTAGGGGGTATATAAGGATCCCTCTAACAGGTCACTGCTACTCCTGACGAAGCCGTCACTTAGAACGGCGAAACGCGTAGAGCGTGACCCTCAGCCTTCGATCGAGGGAGAGAGATTGCTGGGAATCCCGTGACGTCACTATCCAGCCGGCCGAAACACTGGAAGTGACAAATCGGCCCCCGGCAAGGACACAGAACGGAGGCTTGCGGCGGCGGTGTGCTGTGACTCTGAGGTCGCTACTCAGTCACCATCTTCACCTCACCTTCTATGCTGTATTTCCTTTTGGATCTTGTAAGCCTCCAATTTTTACTTTTTTCGGATAAATCATTTGTTACCATTTGCACCTTGGCTTTGTGTCTCTCTCTTTTGAGATTGTGATACCTCCTACCTGCTCCAGCCTGTGACCATCTTCCACTTTAGTTGGATAACTGCATATTTATTTCCAATATATTGTGAGTGTTCACTTGGGAGCCTTCTACATATTTTGTTTTGTTTAGACAATATTGCACTATGTAGTCTTTATTCTTTTTAAGGTTCATCATCGCTCCCCTGGTTCTTCTATGCCCATTTTCGTTTGGACCATGAAACACTCCTTCTAAGGGTTTGAGTGATTTTACCTTTCTTATTGCACGTGATTTATTTATTTTAGTTGTCACTTTGCACCATATTAAACACACTGTATATGATTGTATGATTATTTGCACATTTTTAGAGTATTACAGCGCCATCTAGTGTCGTTTATGGACAGTACCCAGAGGACCTGGGCGTCATTCTCAAAAGGGACCTCCCATTCCTGAAATCTCCCCCGGTAAGAGGCAGAGAAAGGTGAGGATCGGGTCTCCATTCAGTTTAAGGTCTGTACTAAATATAAGTATCTTGGATCGGATGTGATGCACAGGAATAAAAAGACAAAGATGCGCATTCGCGAGGTGCTGGAGTATGGCAGCATAAGCCTGTAGCTCCGCTCCCCGCCAAACATAAAAGCAATAATCTGCCTACCAAAGCGAGAGAATTTACACAGAAATCAGAACCTAACATCCCTGAATACCAGATAGATGGCCCCACGGAGTCTAAAGGCGAAAAAAAAGGCAGTACCGCCGTTGAAAAGATTCTTCAGCAGCACCGGAGCAGCGAGAGTGGGAGCCGACATGGCGCCGGCATCAAGCAATGGCTCTGAATCAGAGGAGGAGGAAGGGGGAGCGGGAAGCCAGGACCTTGTACAGGTGCGCCGGTGTGATTTCACCCGGCTTTATAACGACCTCAAGTCCCTTCAACAAGAGGAGATTAGGGAGCTAAGAAGAGATGTTAACGGCCTGGAGGCCAGGATGGTCGAATCAGAGTCTAAGATAGACCAGACTGCGAAAGCGGTCAAAAAGATGGAGAAGAAATTGGCTTCCCTACAATCCCAAGTGAAGGAAATTCTGGAAAAACAGGAGGATGCCGAGAACAGGGAACGCCGGAATAACGTGAGGTTGCGGGGGATCCCGGAATCGGTTACGGAGCTGGAAGACTTTGTGGCAAGGTGGCTTGCTGAAACCTTACCAGAGACCCCCAAAGAAGAACTCCTCATGGACCGGAGGGCACTCAGAGCCAAACCCCTCCAGTTGGAGCAACCCCGAGATGCAATTATAAGATTGTATTATTATAAGACCAGGGAAAAGATTATGCTGCAGCTAAGGAACCAGTCATCCATTGAATTCGAGGAGGGCAAAAATGCAGATCTTCCAAGATCTGTCCCCAGCTACACTGCTGCGGCGGAGAACCTAGCAACTAATCATTAAAATCCTCAGGGACAACGCGGCCCGGTACTGCTGGACCTTCCCGTTCAGTCTGCTGGTGGTCAGGAACGGGAAGACTGTGTCAATGAAGGAGATTGAGTAGGGAGAAGAGTTCCTACATAAGCTTGGGCTTAAGGACTCTCAACAAAAGCCCAGAGATGTGCAAGCAGACACGGAACCCTCTTGGCAGAGAGCAAAAGCACCGGGGAAGAAGAGCCCAGTGAAAGATACCTAAATAGCACAAAATTAAATGGCAGCGACTAACTAATTTCCAGAGTTCCAGATGAAGTTAATAAGTTCTGGTTGCACTAGCGAGGCTCCGATGCCCAGTGGAACGCCTGTGGGGAGTTAAAGTGAAGATCTTACCTGGCTGAGAAGTGTGGGAGAAGATGGAGAGGCTCTAGAGCAAGATGGCGGCGGAAGAACGAAACGGCCCAGCAGTTTGGAGCGCAGGACCAGGAAGTAAGGAGGCGGCGGGAGAATTGGGTGCGAACACGTCCTTCCTCGGCGGGAACCTGAGCCGGAATGGCGGGAGCCGGAAATACATCAGCATGCCATAGCGGAAAGCTCGCGAGACTGGGCGCCATCTTGGAGGGGTGAACAGGAGCAAAGGGGGGTTCCCGCGAGGAAACTTCAGGAAGACGAGAGGCTCAGGAGGGCATGACAGAGGGCAAGCGGACACAGCGGGAGCAAGCCGGGGGGGGGGGGGGGGGAAGAGACGGGTCCTGCCGACTAGACTGGGGATAAGGTGGGGGGGTCCACAAAGAGAGAGAGCCGAACGCAAGTGGCGGGGTGGGGAGCGGTCGGGGAGGGTGCTGCGCCCGATCGGAACAACCACATCGCGGAAGGAGGGAGTAAGGGGAGAGGGGGGCCCACGCAAGATGCGAGGGCGGGGAAGAGACCCACAAGAAAGGAACCGACCAGGGTAGGCGGGAGGAGGGAGAGGAAGAGGAGGAAGGAGCGGGAATCTAGAGTAGTGGAAGATAGGGGGAGGACAAGTGATGTCATGGATAGGGAGGGCTCAAGCCAGACCTAGATTTGCCCATACAAATTTGTTATAGAAGTACAGGGGGCAAGTCGAGGGGGGGGGCTGGGGGGGCTGGGGGGGCTGGGGGGGCGAGGGATTTGGTGGGCAGCAGCTTGGTATGGTAGGGCTAAGTTGGGTAAGATTTTTAATAGGGCTGGGTAGTTAAGGGCATGTAGATAGCAAGAGTAAAGAGAAGTTTGTTGAGGTTCCCGAGCAATTCGGGAAGAAGATGGTAAGAGTAGTTAGACATAGTTAGGATAGGTTAGATGAACTATAAGAGTTATAAGGCGGGGTGGGGGGGGGGGGGGGGCTTGGTGGTGAAGCCTAGCTCCAGCCCCAAGATGCACCAAAGACTTGGCCCTGGAGAGTCTTCTCTTCAGAAGCCCAGGAAAGTCCCTTGGGAGGGAGGAGACACGGAGACGGGCAGCTCAGGTCCGCCTGTGGCCTACAGAGGGTCATCCGAATCTCAAGGGCAATGGAAGTAGTGCCGGGGTAGTGGAGCCCGGGCGCTATGGACATCTGTAAATACGTATATCTGTGTTTTGTTTCCCTTTGGGTTTCCCTCGTGTTTTTTCCTAGCCCCTTCCCCTTCCAGGGCCGCAGAGGTACAAGAGTTGGAGGAGCAAAGACACATCCGGTCGGTGGGACAGGGAGAGGGGTCTTTCCGAGCAGGGTAAGTTTTTTTTTTTTTATAACAATTTTTTTATTGGGCACAATCAGATAATGCAGTACATACAAGGGTGTCATGATCCCATGACAGTGATGCTTGTTACAATCTGTGAGTGACCATATAAGAGTTTCCATTTTCTTTGGTGGGGGGAGATAGGGGGAGGGGAGAGAGAGGGGGGGGAAGGAGGGAGACATACAGGGGTCTAGGAGAAGGTTGAGGGTCCTGGGGGAGGGAGGGGGAGTCGTCCAGGGGACTCTCTATCATCCTCTCCCCCCCCCGGGATCCGGGGGGAGGGGGGGAGGGAGCGCGCACCTGCCACCGCGGCCCGGTTCGATTGGGTCTATTTTACTAGCCAGGGGTCCCAGGTATTCAGGAACTGGGGCATTTTCTTTGGGAGCATGGCGGTCAGTTTCTCCATAGTCTTAACTTCATTAATTCTCCTAGTAACAGTCAATCTCGAGGGGGCTTTACTCTGTTTCCATGCGGCTGCTATGGAGCATCTAGCCGCCGTCAATATAGCTGTTACTAGTCTGGACATTGGTGAGGGTAGATCCTCGATTGGTTTGCTCAGCACCAGGGTCAGCGAGTCCATGGGTAGGGATAGACCCGTGACTTCGTGTATGAGCCTCTGGATCATGGTCCAGAATCTCTGTATCTCCGGGCATGACCACCAAATGTGGGCCATGTCCCCCTTTTGACCACATCCCCGCCAGCACAGGTCAACCGCGCCGGGGTAGATCTGGCTCAGCCTAGCGGGAGTCAGGTACCACTGAAATAGGATTTTATATATGTTTTCTTTTATTGTTGTGCAAATTGATGTTTTTGGGGCCTGCTCCCAGATCTCCTCCCAGTCCTCCAGGTCTATTGATAGGCCTAGTTCCTCAGACCATCTTTGCATGTATCGATGGTTTGGTAGTGTGGAAGGTGACTCTAATCCTTTGTATATTTGAGAGATCAAGCCTTTTTGGTAGGTGTTTTTGGCACACAGAGTTTCAAATCTGGTTAGTTTGGGGAATTTAGAGGTTGAGGAGAGGGATAAAAAGAAGTGCCGGACTTGCAAGTACTTAAACAGGTGGAAGCCCTGGATCTCGAATTTGTCCCTAAGCGCCTGAAAAGTAGCGATCTCATCTTTCTGCAGCAGATCAGCCACCATCCTAATATTGTGACTCTGAAATTGGTCAAATTGACTTGGGGAACACCCTGGTGGGAATTTGGGGTTCCCGAAGATGGGGGTGAGCTGTGAGGGGGATGCTAACAGACCATATTTCCCTTTGCATTTAAGCCATACTTCCCACGTGCATCTCATTGCTCCCAGGGCAAACCTTGGTGGTTTGGCCCCGCTGCTGCCAGTGGACCACATTGCCACCTGGAAGGAGAGGGGGTGAGCGTAGTGAGACTCTATCTCTAACCATGAAGCTAAGGCCGGGTCGCAATTTCAAACTACAGCCTGCTTCAACTGTGCTGCGAGATAGTATTGTGCTAGGTCGGGGACCCCCACACCTCCTCTCTCTCTAGACGAGAGCATCACTGACCGAGGGACTCTGGGCCTTTTATCATTCCATATGAATTAGAGAATTAAAGACTGCATGTTTTTAAGCGATGTTTGTGGGACCGGAATTGGGAGGGTATGGAAATTATACAACAGTCTTGGGAGAACGTTCATTTTTACTGCCGTCATTCTCCCAAACCATGAAATTAGGAGATTTTTCCAGATTTCTAGGTCTTTTTTAATCTGGTTAAATAAGGGGGGGTAGTTGTATTGATAGAGGGTATTATAGGAATTAGAGATTTTGACGCCTAGGTATTTAATATAGGAGGAACTCCACCGGTATTTATAGTTGGCTTGAATGAGTTTCCAGTCCTGGGGTGGGAGAGATAAATTTAGGGCCTCAGATTTGTCCATATTTACTTTGTAGTCAGATATTAGGCCGAATTGTGTCAGGTGCCGTTGGAGGTTGGGGAGGGACGTGTGGGGGGCAGCGAGAGTCAAAATTACATCATTTGCAAACAGTGAAATTTTGTGTTCTCTATCTCCAATTTGAATACCTTTTATATTGGGTTCTTCTCTGATCGTAGCTGCTAGGGGCTCTATAGTTAGGGCAAATAGTAGGGGGGAGAGTGGGCAGCCTTGTCTGGTCCCGTTCCTAATCTTTATTGGGTCTGAGAAACCACCTGATAATTTGACATATGCTGTTGGGTTGTGATAAAGGGCTCTCACCCCTTCTAGAAAAGGGCCTGAGAATCCAAACCTCAGCATGGTCTGGTCTAGGAAAGTCCACTTGATCCTGTCAAACGCCTTTTCAGCGTCTAGGCTCAGAATCATTGCCCTGGACCCAGAGAGATGCACATGGTCGATTATATCCACTATTTTGCGGGTGTTGTCGGAGGCCTGTCTTCCGGACACAAATCCTACTTGATCTACATGTATTAGTCTAGGGAGAATTGGGTTTAGCCTGTTTGCCAGAATCTTGCTGTAGATTTTGAGATCGGTATTTAGCAGGGAGATGGGCCTATAATTGCCACAAAGGAGTGGGTCTCTGCCCTCTTTGTGAATGATCGCTAAATTTGCTGCTGTAATGGATGAGGGTATCGGCTCTCCTTGTAGGAATGAGTTATACATTTGGAGGAGGTAGGGGGATAGGATTGGTATAAACATCTTATAGTAAATATTCGAAAAGCCGTCCGGGCCCAGTGTTTCTGCTATCTTAAGGGATTTTATAGCTTGGGAAAGTTCCTCTTGGGTTATAGGTTTACTCAAGCTCTCTATTTCTTCCGAGGTAAGGGTGGGAAGGCTGCAATGCTCTAGGTATTGGGTAATTTTATTAATGCTAACTGGGTCCTGATCTGGGGGGTTAAGGTTGTACAGGTCTGAATAAAATTTGGCAGGGTAAGTTTTATAGGAGGAGGATGGAGCACACACAAAATGAGTAGGGACGTGGTCATACTTTCGCACAATGTGAAAGGTTTTAACAGTCCGAACAAGTGACGTTTGGCACTAAGAGACTACAAGAGAAAGAATCCGGACATTCTAATGGTCCAAGAGACCCACTTTACCCAAGACAGCTTCCCCAAATTTTTTGATAAAGACTTTAAAAACTACTATCTGGCCTCAGCCAAGGTAAAGAAGCGGGGAGTAGCCACGCTGATCCACAATAGGCTTCCCCTGACGATAGAACAGACCATGAGGGACAGGGACGGGAGGTGCCTCATACTGATAGGCACGCTACAAGGGCAGTACATTACATTAGCCAATGTTTACGCTTCCTGCGAACAGGACAGGAATTTTTTTAACCTATTTTTTGCAAAGCTACAAAGGGTGGGCAAGGGCCACATAATCCTGGCAGGGGACATGAATAAGGCGCTGGACCCAGAGTTGGATAGGTGCACGATAGGGAGCAGTGCACAGGGGCAGGACATATCGGGACTGAAAAGCTGTCAGCTAATTGACATTTGGCGAGAACAACACGGAGGGGATAAAGACTACACATTCTATTCCCACCCCCATGACAGATACAGCAGAATAGACTACTTCTTTGTTTCAAATAGATTAGTCCCAATGATCTCCCACACGGGATACACGATATTTCGTGGTCAGATCATGCACCAATCGAGCTGTGGTACGCCCAAATGTTGGGGGTCAGACCGGGGGCGAACTGGAAATTAAACGAACTGCTCCTGAAGCAGGTGGAGGAAGCAGTGCGGGGAAGGATAGAGGACTTTTTCAGGGAAAATGAGAGCAGCATTCCGACGCATTCCATACTATGGGAGGCCCATAAGGCGACCCTCAGAGGGGAATTGATCTATCTGGCAGCAAAACGAAAAAGAGAACAGGAAAAGTTGGTGCAAGAGTTACAGGAGAGACTGTCAACTCTGACTTCCCTGCATAAGACAAACAAAAAGGCAAACACGCTAAAAGAAATCACGGACACCAAAATAAAGCTCAACCTGCTTTCGACCTCCAGGGCTGAGAAGGAGTTAAACTGGTCTAGGAGGAAATTCTATGAGAAAGCGAACAAGCCAGATACCTTACTTGCCAACAAACTCAGAATTAGACCACCAAATTCATATATACAGTCGATTCGGACGAGGCAAGGGGACCTTACCTCCAATCCTATGCTCATAGTAGAGGAATTCAAGGCGTACTATGAGCGGTTATACGATGGAGCTAAGGTCTCGCGCTGTAAGCAGTCGGAGGATAGTTTGAGAACTTTCCTGAAAGACGCACAGTTGCCTATGTTGAGCAGGGAGGAGAGGGAGGCGTTACAGGAAGACTTCACACTGGAAGAGCTAGCTGAGGTAATCAAGACACTCAAACCATCCAAAGCGCCAGGCCCAGACGGCTTCTCAAATTTGTATTATAAAAAGTTCCATAATTTGCTAACACCACATCTATTAAAACTATTTAACTCAATTCTGGCAGGCACCCCTTCCCGACACAGATGCTCCAGGCGTCAATCTCCTTGATATATAAACAGGGCAAAGACCCAGCAGATTGTAGGAGCTATAGACCCATATCGCTGATTAATTCGGATATCAAAATATTCTCTACATTTTTAGCAATCTACATAGGCCATATCCTGCCCAGACTGGTCAAGTGGGGTTTATCGGAGGTAGGCAGGCGGCAGAAACCACCAGACGGGTGATGGACTTAATTGAATTGGCACGTAGGAAAAACATCCCGTCAATGGTGCTAAGTCTGGATGCCAAAAAAGCCTTCGACATGATAGACTGGCCATACATGAGAGAGACGCTTGGGGCGTTCGGCTTTGGGGGTAGGGTGTTCCAAGCCATCTTGACTCTGTGAAAGCGTAGAAATAAAATCAATGAGTCAAGGGTTAATAGTAAAAGGTGAGTTTATCTGTACCAAGGCACAATTGGGAGAAAAGAATTCAAAAAGAACTCAAGCCTCTGAAAACATATTGCTTGGTATTACATTTTTATACATTTCAAAAATGAGTAATACGCCCTTTAAGGGGGCTGGCTTAGAGATAAAAAATATATGATGACTTATACAAAAAGACATATTGATACCTAAATATGCTGCATACGCTATATTATTATCCTATAATTTATCATAATGTGGGCCTCTTAACCTTGTGACATAAGGGAGTTACTCTGTCCAGCCCTGTGTGTACTGTAGCTGTCAGATAACAGAACCTAAGGTCAGCAGAAATATCTAAGAAAGGAAAAACCTCTTATGATTGCATTTTTAATTCTTGCATGCCTCGTAGGAATTACACAAGGGCGAGTTACATCTAGAAGCCATACTCTGCAGAATCAAACATTCACAGATCATACACGAATAAAACAAATAAGCATACATACAAGCAAACACTCAAAATGGCGGTTAGGCCAAAATGGAGGTGATGATAGCCACACACATTATCTCAATCTTCACAACACTATATAATGGGCCTACGGCGAGAGTCAGATACCAGGGCTTTCCCTCTGACCAGTTCCCAATTAGGAGCGGTACAAGACAGGGATGCCCGTTATCGCCGTTGCTGTTCGCCCTGTGCATTGAACCCTTAGCAGCACACATTCGGCTAAGCCCGGATATTTCAGGGATCCAGATTGAGAAACAGTCTCATAAAGTAGCCCTGTATGCAGATGACATTATCCTGACATTGTCTAAACCCCTTAACTCTCTGCCCAACATCTTCAAGGTCCTGGGGGATTTCAACAGAATGTCCGGGTTTAAAATTAACCGAACTAAATCAGAAGCTCTAGATATTAACATGCCTAAACACATGGGCAAGTTGATTGAGCTCAATTTAAATTTCAAGTGGTAAGCCTCTGCAATTCGATATTTAGGGGCTAAAATCATCAGAAATTAAAAGGATCTGTATAAAGCAAATGTCTCTGCCTTGATTAAGACTCTGGGAGAGGATCTCAGGATATGGTCGGGTCATGGAATATCTTGAATCGGGAGAATACATTGTGTAAAAATGAACTTGCTACCCAGGATACTATACCTGTTCCAGACACTTCCAATCCGGCTGGTGAAGGAGGACATCCTCTCCTTACAGTCACATATATCGAAATTTATTTGGGGTAATAAGCGGCCCAGAATCCAAAAGGGTATTTTAAAGAAGCCCATAAACAGAGGAGGACTAGCGGTACCTTGCTTGTTATCGTATCACAAGGCGACACAATTATGTCAAATTCTCCAATGGCACATGGATCCCGTTCTTAGGAGATGGGTTGGAATTGGAAAAGGAATGTTGCGCGCCAGTGGAACTACGCAACCTCATTTGGCTGTCCAAAAAGAGTATTAGCTCTATTAGCGAGCCGCTTTCCACTATGACCAGCTCCCTTTCAATCTGGGAGGCCACCAAATTTAGTTGCTCCCTGACCTCTAAGAATTCGTTGATGACCCCGCTATTGGGTAACCCGGAGTTCGCCCCAGGTATGATTGGTAAAGATTTCACAATTTTCAAATTAAAAGGCTATGTTAGACTTAAAGATCTGGAGGGTAGAAGAAACGTGAAATCATTTGAACAAATTAAATCCGAAAAGGATATGCCAAACTCAGAATTCTTTAGATTCCTCCAGATAAGAGCATTCTGAAACAAATCCCCAATTCGGCCTGCACGTACAAATTTTGAGCAGCTCTGCTCCAGAGCGACGGGCGCAAGGTGACTAACCTCTAGAATGTACAGAGAAGTAGTCTGTTCGGACAACAACGCAAAATTGGGGTGCATATGACAATGGGAGGAGGACCTAGGGGAGATGTTAGAGGACGAAGACTGGGATAAAATTTTATTGGCAACGGCTAAAAGCTCAATATGCACCTCGTTGAACGAGAATGCATATAAAGTCCTAATGAGATGGTACCTTACCCCGATGAAGTTATCTAAATTTGTCAAGGGTTACCCCCCATTGTCTACTAAACAATGTGGGGAGCCGGCCGACTTACTCCACATGCTGTGGTCTTGCAAGAAAGTAGCTCCCTTATGGGAATACATTAGAGATTGGCTTCAGAGGATCCTTAACCTCACAATTCCGCTAGATCCCTGGTTATTTTTACTAAGTAGAAGACCCCAGGTATCTCGAAATCAGAGCACAAGATGATTGAACACTTTGCAACAGCCACGAGGTGCGAGATCGCAGCATTATGGAAGCAACCAGATATCCCTTCCTGCCCCAAAATTCGGAAAAGAATTTGGCATGTATGCCAGATGGAACAGTTGACGAGTTTGGTCAACGACACTGGCGCAAACTTTCTAAAAGTCTGGACACCTTGGTTGGCACAGACAGATATCCTAGGGGTGGATACCACCACAATACTGCACTGATAGATTTAGATGCATTCTCCTACGACAGGGCAGAAGTCACAACAACAGGTTAGCAGGACTAGTAGGGCAAGTTAGGCTGAAATAAGTTAGGCCCTAGAACAGGGAACCAGGGAAGAGACCATATGGAAGGAGGAGAGAGGCGAACCGACTCGGAGGAAGAGTTATCATCCTACATCCGACTGCTGTGGCCCCCCCCAACCCTGTTGGTCTTTCCCGGTGTTGTAAGTGTTAGTCATGTAGGTCTTTTGCCTGTCTATAGAAAATAAGCCGTATGCATCCAGGGTAGGAAGGGAGCGATGGTATCAGGAACACCCAAAAAAGAAAAAAGGGGAATAATGGTGCAGCAAGTAAACACAGAATGTGGATCTATGACAAATCTTGGCTCTAATACAATGCCTACTTACAACAAATAGGTATTAAAACAGCAATTATTGATGTTGAAATAAGAGGTGGTTCGTGGAGACTTCCACTCGCAGTAACAGGTGGGTGTTACAGCAGCATATACTGGTGTTGGAATGGGAGATGGTTCATGCAGGCTTCCACTCGCAGTCAGGGTCATGCAAAACAGGGAGAGGCCATAGTGTAGATCATAAAAACGCAAGTTTTATATTTAAAAGCACATAAGACATGTACTCACATTGTGTACATACAACACGATCACATAAGATTTTACTTGAGGCAGTCGGTCAGCAAACGAGGTGTTAGAGCTGCAGCCACTTCAATGTCCCTCCACGAGAGTGCCCCCTCGCCGGATCGCGGATGGAGAGCGTCTGACGTCACGTCCGGGCCTTGGACTGACGACTTCCGGCTTGGAGTAGACAGTGAAGGGGACGGCAGGATCGCAGTGGGACTCTGTGCCTTCAAATATATTATAAGCATTATGCTCCTGAGGAAGCTGTTTCATACAGCGAAACGCGTAGAGCCTGCCTGCAGCACAGCTGTAACACAGCCTGGAAGCTGCTCCATCGTTGAAGGCAGAGAGTCAACACTGCGATCCTGCCGTCCCCTTCTCTGTCTGCTCCAGCCGGAAGTCGTCAGTCCAAGGCCCGGACGTGACGTCAGACGCTCTCCATCTGCGATCCGGCGAGGGGGCACTCTCGTGGAGGGACTTTGAAGTGGCTGCAGCTCTAACACCTCGTTTGCTGACCGACTGCCTCAAGTAAAATCTTATGTGATCGTGTTGTATGTACATGTAGCCAGGTCATCTTTTTCCCCCTGCGACCCCCCCGGGCGCCTCCGTGGCCACGGACGCTGTCGGGTACTGCCAGCGGCAAGAGGCAGACCCGACGGCCATTCCGGAGGGTGGGGGCCAAGCAGGGAGCAGCGCGGCTTCTCCTGCCTGCGGCCGGTTGCCGGGGACGCGATTGGGCCGTTGCTAAGGCCGCGATCGCGTCTCTAAGGTCTCGGCGGCCGCAGAGCAGGGCGCCACCATTGAGCCTCAAGTCGCGCATGCGCAGTGATCGCGCGAGGGCAGGAGAGCCCCAGATAGGTCGCGCATGCGCAGATAGGGGTAGGGAGCTAAGGCAGCTATTAGGAGGTCGCGCGAGAGTAGGGAAGCATAGGGAGAGATTGCGGCGGCCATTGGGAGCTAGTGTAGGCAGAGGGGAGGAGCGCACGCGGCCCCAATGTTATTGTAAGGGCCTCGGGACTACAATTCCCATGAGGCATAGCGAGGCAGGCACCAGGTGCCTGATAGGAGCCAATAGGGCTGCAGGACTGCCCTGGAGGGAGATAGATACATTTGGCGGGCTGGAGCTGCGTGTGAGTCAGGAAGAAGCAGGGCAAGGAGACAGACAGAGGAAGGAGGTAGGGTGCAGGAGCCGGAGACTCCCTGCACTAAGGCCCTAGTTAACCCTGTATTACCCCAGGTTAGGGAGTGTTGCCAGGGATAGTCCTAGAGAGGTTCCCTGTCACTCATGGTAGTCAGAGCTGGGGGATAGCAAGGGATAAGGGGTTTGAGGTTAGTCTGCAGAGCGTTGCGGCAGGCGTTTAGGTGAGTTAGTGGCACGAGACAGCTGGGGGGTTCATAGCGGTAACCAGTCCGGGGAGCCATAGCCCAGGGTCCGTGTTGTGAGTGGCGAGGCCACTGGGGGGGGTTTCATAGCGGTAACCAATCCGGGGAGCCATAGCCCAGGGCGGCGTTGCGCGTAGTACGAGGCAACTGGGGGGGGTTCATAGCGGTAACCAGTCCGGGGATCCATGGCCCAGGGCCCGTATTATGAGTAGGGTGGGTACAAGACCTACCTATATAGGATAGGCAACCCTGAAGGCCCTAGGAGATTGACCCTTAAGCCACCATAGGTTGCTGTATTTATAGGGACGGCCTATAGTGCAGAACGTGTCCCTTATGTAGGTAGGGACACAGAGAAATATCGTTGTTCCCGGGAAGCGGTGGGACCCTCGTTGGGGTCCCCGGCGGAAGTACCTGAATAAGGATCAGACGGACGTCTGACCCTTTGAGAAGTGTGTTGCGGGCCCGAGCATCGGAGTGCTCGGAAGGTATTTCTACACATGTGCACCAACAGGCCTAATAGATAACTTAGTGACTGCGCAGTCACCCATGACCTCCGTAGGAGTACGGGACATGTGGGTGGGGGATTACAGGACACTGGGTGGGAATGTCAGACATTGGGCCTGAGATGCATAAGGTTATGTAATGTGTTATATGTTCATAGTAAAGCCCTTAGTATATATATAATCACTGTGTGTGTATTTTCTTATTGGGTTCCTATGTAGGGTCATTCTACACTTTCATAGAATCCTACATAGGTGGAGGCGCTGAACCAAGAAGATCCGTTCCAGAGGATTCACCCCAGGCTCTCATTAGCGGAGGCTCAGACCTCCTGTGAGCCTGCAGGTATACGCACCACACCGGTAACACTACATGTTCTACTCACCCACACTATATATGAGATTGGGTGGGGTGGAATACCCGTTACATTTGGAGGCGCTGCTGAGATGAGACCTGGGGTGCCATGTTTTCATTTTTTCAAATTGTCCCATTCATATTTTTCATCATGGCGGTGCCGTCACCGCAAGACGTCGATGACTTGGCCTTAGCGCGGCAATTATCCCCAAGGCGCGTGTTTGTAGTGGCCGGAGTATCCCATGATACGGAATTGTCCACTATGCGCGCCCAAGTAAGAACTTGTCCGGAATTGGCCACTGCCCGGGTGACAGACTTAAGGCTGGATACTGACGGCCGGGGGATTACCTATCTCCTGTTCACCACGCATGACATATGCCTAGAGACTGTTCCCCATGTATTAACACTCCCCGAGTCTTCCGCAGGGGACTGTCTCATGATCTATGCAAAAAGCTGCAGTGTAGTTGACAGGACTGTAGTTAAAATGGAGGCTCCTGCAGCAGGGGAGGCTAACAGTGAGTCCCACCTAAAATGGCGGCTCCCGCCAACTCAAGATGACACACGTGCTTCGGACTGCCAGGCTGCTCAGAAAAAGGTTACAGAAAACCATCCGGGACTGGCGGGAAAACCAGAGCCCTGCCCCCGTAATGTGAGTGACTCAGTGCAGAGCCAGAATCACTCATTGATAGAGCACACCCCTCCTTTAAATTCCACCAGGGGGAGTGAGCACAGTGAACAGCCATTAGACCCTTCTGTTCACCAGGAGGAGGGCATTGTCGTAGACATAGAATATTTTCTTTCTGAGCAGGAAACCGAGATAGACTGTCAAGGGATACACCCTAGTGTGTATGTGGCCTGGCGTGCGCCAGGAGTAGAGTCTCTTCTCTTCATATGCTCCTGCCTGCAAGAAGCCCACGCTCAGGGAGCCAATGTGGCTCAGGGACCCCTCGACTTCAGGACCGTCGAGGTGGAAGGAGAAATGGGCATACAGTGTTTTAGCCCCACTTGTGACTGTTCTAGAGAGACATTGACATGGTGGTCCTACTGTGAATGTTGCGGTGTGCGGTTACTGAAGTCTATTGTGCCCCAGCATGCAGAAGTTTCCAGTGAAGAGGTTGAAGTCCCCTTGGTGGCGATGCGCCTACCGGCGAACCACCCCAACGATGATGCAGAGGATACGGACCCTGCTGTGGGCCCGTGTGCCCTACAATGGTCAGTCCGACCTACTACAGAGGTACCATCGGTCCTAGGCATGGGACCAGTACCTACAGACGACCAGGGTGAGTCGACTGCCCCAGGGGTGTCGGGGGTGAGCCTCCAGGTGACCGCGGAGCACGATGGCTCCTTAAGTCTGGTCGCCCGGGCGAAGGGCTCCCCTCTGCATCGCGTCCTGGTGGAGGTGTCCTCATTAGAAGGTAGCTGTCCAGAGATGAGAGTGGACCAGTATCTACCGTCGATCCTTCCGGAAGAAGGGAAGCCCATCGTCAGCCAGCAGAATGGTAAGGAACCCTCTTGTTCCCCACCGACTCCGATGGAGGTGGCCGTGGAGAAGGCCCAAGCTACGGTTCCTGAGCGGAGTGTGAGCCCGTGTGCTCCGACGCAAGTGGTCCCAGGACTGGGATCCAACGCTACCGAGTTTTCAGCGCGTAAGTGGACTGCCCCAGAAGGGCCGGGGGCAGGTCCCGATACCACCAAGGTGGGAACTGACAGCGTCCCCGAGGACCTGTTGGCCACCGTGAATCACCGCAGGGGTAAGGTGTCTACTTTTTCCCCCCCTGCCAGGTGAAACCGAGACATTGTTCAGTGCTCGCTTCTCAGTGGAAGCCTCGCAAACGTATGTGGACAAGGACTGTGTAAAGGAAGATCCAGGGAGACTGGCCTCCTTTAAGCCCAGAAAGGAGCGTGCCATTCGCCAGGTGGTGGACCGCGGGAAAGGTCCTGGCCTCCTGGTCTACCGCATCCCTGCCGCGGATGACCGGGTAAAGGCCCAATTCAGAGACACTGTGCTACTCCTTCCACCAGGGGGAGGAAGTAGCGAAGAGCCAGTAGCTGTCGCTTTAGGGTGTACTCTCCGAGAGATTCACCCCGGGGAGGCTCACGGACGCAAAAGTGAGGTACCCCCATCTGATCAGTTAAGGGCACCCCACAAATGGTCTCAGCAAGCAGCTGATACTCAGCTGGCCTCGGGTAATAATGGGTGTGATGTGTCAGGTTTCATGGATGTTGCAGCCGATCTGTTAAGTGTACGGGTTATGCCATGTCATTTTTCACTGTGTAAAATTGTGCCATGTGATGCCGTTCCCCAAGCGAGGGCGTTGGGTTTTTCACCAGGGGGAGAGTGTAGCCAGGTCATCTTTTTCCCCCTGCGACCCCCCCGGGCGCCTCCGTGGCCACGGACGCTGTCGGGTACTGCCAGCGGCAAGAGGCAGACCCGACGGCCATTCCGGAGGGTGGGGGCCAAGCAGGGAGCAGCGCGGCTTCTCCTGCCTGCGGCCGGTTGCCGGGGACGCGATCGGGCCGTTGCTAAGGCCGCGATCGCGTCTCTAAGGTCTCGGCGGCCGCAGAGCAGGGCGCCGCCATTGAGCCTCAAGTCGCGCATGCGCAGTGATCGCGCGAGGGCAGGAGAGCCCCAGATAGGTCGCGCATGCGCAGATAGGGGTAGGGAGCTAAGGCAGCTATTAGGAGGTCGCGCGAGAGTAGGGAAGCATAGGGAGAGATTGCGGCGGCCATTGGGAGCTAGTGTAGGCAGAGGGGAGGAGCGCACGCGGCCCCAATGTTATTGTAAGGGCCTCGGGACTACAATTCCCATGAGGCATAGCGAGGCAGGCACCAGGTGCCTGATAGGAGCCAATAGGGCTGCAGGACTGCCCTGGAGGGAGATAGATACATTTGGCGGGCTGGAGCTGCGTGTGAGTCAGGAAGAAGCAGGGCAAGGAGACAGACAGAGGAAGGAGGTAGGGTGCAGGAGCCGGAGACTCCCTGCACTAAGGCCCTAGTTAACCCTGTATTACCCCAGGTTAGGGAGTGTTGCCAGGGATAGTCCTAGAGAGGTTCCCTGTCACTCATGGTAGTCAGAGCTGGGGGATAGCAAGGGATAAGGGGTTTGAGGTTAGTCTGCAGAGCGTTGCGGCAGGCGTTTAGGTGAGTTAGTGGCACGAGACAGCTGGGGGGTTCATAGCGGTAACCAGTCCGGGGAGCCATAGCCCAGGGTCCGTGTTGTGAGTGGCGAGGCCACTGGGGGGGGGTTTCATAGCGGTAACCAATCCGGGGAGCCATAGCCCAGGGCGGCGTTGCGCGTAGTACGAGGCAACTGGGGGGGGTTCATAGCGGTAACCAGTCCGGGGATCCATGGCCCAGGGCCCGTATTATGTGTAGGGTGGGTACAAGACCTACCTATATAGGATAGGCAACCCCGAAGGCCCTAGGAGATTGACCCTTAAGCCACCATAGGTTGCTGTATTTATAGGGACGGCCTATAGTGCAGAACGTGTCCCTTATGTAGGTAGGGACACAGAGAAATATCGTTGTTCCCGGGAAGCGGTGGGACCCTCGTTGGGGTCCCCGGCGGAAGTACCTGAATAAGGATCAGACGGACGTCTGACCCTTTGAGAAGTGTGTTGCGGGCCCGAGCATCGGAGTGCTCGGAAGGTATTTCTACACATGTGCACCAACAGGCCTAATAGATAACTTAGTGACTGCGCAGTCACCCACGACCTCCGTAGGAGTACGGGACATGTGGGTGGGGGATTACAGGACACTGGGTGGGAATGTCAGACATTGGGCCTGAGATGCATAATGTTATGTAATGTGTTATATGTTCATAGTAAAGCCCTTAGTATATATATAATCACTGTGTGTGTATTTTCTTATTGGGTTCCTATGTAGGGTCATTCTACACTTTCATAGAATCCTACATAGGTGGAGGCGCTGAACCAAGAAGATCCGTTCCAGAGGATTCACCCCAGGCTCTCATTAGCGGAGGCTCAGACCTCCTGTGAGCCTGAAGGTATACGCACCACACCGGTAACACTACATGTTCTACTCACCCACACTATATATGAGATTGGGTGGGGTGGAATACCCGTTACATACACAATGTGAGTACATGTCTTATGTGCTTTTAAATATAAAACTTACGTTTTTATGATCTACACCAGGGGGGCGCAAACTTTTTTCCCTGCGCCCCCCTGACGGCTGTCCCCTCACTCCCGCGCCCCCCCAACCCCAACTTACCCGCGCTCCAGCGTAATGACGTCACGTTGCCATAGCAACGTGACGTCACATGACCTCGCAGCGTCATTTTGACGCCGCGTTGCCATGGCGCCGCAGGGAGGAAGCCGCCGGAGCCACGGTAAGTTAGGTTTACAGAGGCCCTGCAGCTCCCCCGGCACTTAATTTAAGTGCCTTCGGGAAGCGCGTGGGCCCTCTGTAAACCCCGCGCCCCCCGTCGGCAGTGTCGCGCCCCCCCTGGGGGTCGCGCCCCACAGTTTGCGCACCGCTGATCTACACTATGGCCTCTCCCTGTTTTGCATGACCCTGACTGCGAGTGGAAGCCTGCATGAACCATCTCCCATTCCAACACCAGTATATGCTGCTGTAACACCCACCTGTTACTACGAGTGGAAGTCTCCACGAACCACCTCGTTCCAACATCAATATTTGCTGTTTTAATACCTACTTGTTGTAAGTAGGCATTTTATTAGAGCCAAGATTTTGCCATAGACCCACATTCTGTGTTTACTTGCTGCACCATTATTCCCCTTTTTTCTTTTTTGGGTGTTCCTGATACCATCGCTGCCTTCCTACCCTGGATGCATCACTACTTGTAAGGGAATCAGTACATATTCCCTGTGAAGGTTGAGAATCTTTTTAGTTACACCCTATAATCCACTTTTATACATTTATTTTTTGCACTAGCACTGTTGTTTAGTGCCGTTCCAAGTCACTGGGATCCGATATAGAAAATAAGCCGGCTGCCAGCTCTAGGAGCAGTGCTGCACAAACGGTGTACAATAATGAATATTGCCCAGGTGACAGGGAAATAGGTACTATGTAAAGAGTAGTTAGGGAAGTCTCCGTGAGAGAGTGCGCCAGCAGGTGTATATATCTGGAGAAATCACTGAGGTAAGTATACTGCTGATACATAACCACATGAATCCAAACAGAAGCTCAGATACGGCGTGGAGTTGGATAATTACTCACGATCAATCGCCATGCCCCTTCTCCTCTTGGCCACATTGTCGCAGTGTAGATACTGTGTCTCTGTCGGCGTCCAAAAAAACTTTATTAAACTACATCAAAAATGTGAAACATCCAAATGGACAACCAAGCTCCTCCTCCCACGCGTTTCACGCTGTCGCTGGCGCTTTCTCAAGGAGCATGACAAGAGAGGAGGGGAAGTACTATTTAAATCCCTCCTTTCTGATTAAAATATTGCACACAGCTGTGTGCTATACAAATCAGCTCTGAAATAGCAATTATACAGACGAAGTACGGACAGACATAACGTTAGAAAAACCGGTGCATTAAGAGAGAGATATCCTAAATTGATTAACCCCATGTAATATAAACTATAATCAACAAGTGGTTAATTTATCATATTTAAGTATAAAAATAAGCATACAGTATATTGTTTAAAATGAAATGATCTAATGATGTACTTATAAATATATATTGAGGGTCGTGATATATATGAAGCACCTAAATATATCAAAGATATTATTTTTGATAAGTATTTAACCATTTGATGTTAATTGGGTAAATCAAAAAAGTTTTTTCCTTTGGAGTCACTCTTATTTAATGAACCAGTTGTGAATGCACCATCTACATTGAGACAAAAAATACACGCCAATGATTACAGCCTAGATATGATAAAGGTTAATTGAAAAAACAGCTCATGTCATGTTATCAAAAGACTCCTAAGTATTGCATTATGTTTGTTGTATGGACCCCTATAAGTTTATGCTTGCTGCATTGCACAGCTTTTCAGCACAGCCTGGGATAAGATGCATAGCCACTAAAAGCACCCACAGACAGCTGTTTCGAGCTTTTGGGTCTCATCAGTGTGAGGCTGGTTATACAGGCTTTGCAAGCCTTAGACATGCAAATGAGCACACAGTAATATTTCCATTTGCTATATATATACAGGCATACCCCGCATTAGCGTACGCAATGGGACCAGAGCCTGTATGTAAAGCGAAAATGTACTTAAACTGAAGCACTCCCTTTTCCCACTTATCGATGCATGTACTGTACTGCAATCGCCATATACGTGCGTAACTGATGTAAATAACACATGTGTAACAGGCTCTATAGTCTTCCCGCTTGCGCACAGCTTCGGTACAGGTAGGGAGCCGGTATTGCTGTTCAGGACGTGCTGACAGGTGCATGCGCGAGCTGCCGTTTGCCTATTGGGCGATATGTCCTTACTTGCGACTGTACTTAAAGCGAGTGTCCTTAAACCGGTGTATGCCTATATATATATATATAAGAAATAATTAGCTTGAGATTATATGTACCGCGCACAACGGAGAGCGTGCTGCCGCTGGCGCGATCTGCGAACTGTGGTCTTCAGAGATGTACAGGCGATGGCGGGGCAGAGGCGTGGCCGTGATGTCACGGGAGCGGCTCGCCCTCATTGGCTGAACTGCTTCACATCACGCGGCCAGCGCTTGGAAAGACAAAATATTGTGTCTCTCCAAAACGTGGTGGCGTGCACTATGTTCGTCTCCATTGAGATGAGGTATTTGTTCCGGCAGCGCACACTTTCGGCAGCACTATAATCGCGGCCTTACAATAAAACATTTTGGAGGTCAAATATAAAATCAGTATTGTAAATATGTTTTTGGAAATATTGGATATACTGTGACCCAAAGGTAGGAAGGGAATATGGAGGAAAAATGGTGCAACTTGTGTCAAACAAGGAGCGTCTGCGTCACTGTGCGAGCAGCTGCATGTACAGATGTAGCAAGTTACCGGAGACGGTGTCTGCCGCGGTCGCGCTGCGGCCGTAGGGTTGCCAGGTGTCCAGTATTGAACCAGACTGTCCTGTGTTTGCACAGTAAAAAAATATGAGGTAATACTGGACATGTATGTGTATACCGGTATTACCTCTCTGGGCGTGTATGTGTATACCGGTATTACCTCTCTGGGCGTGTATGTGTATACCGGTATTACCTCTCTGGGCTTGTATGTGTATACCGGTATTACCTCTCTGGGCGTGTATGTGTATACCGGTATTACCTCTCTGGGCGTGTATGTGTATACCGGTATTACCTCTCTGGGCGTGTATGTGTATACCGGTATTACCTCTCTGGACATGGAGACGTGACCGGCTTGGGGGGCCGCGGGATTTCCCCGAGCAGGGAGAGAGCGGGGCTGGGCAGGAGGTGTCAGGAGCCTTGGGGACAGACCAAGGAGAGGGGGAAACAGCATGGAGGGGAGAGGGATGTATGTGTGTCTCAAGTGTGTCGCACCTTTCCCCATTGTGTACAGTATTTTTGGAGAATCCACCTGGCAACCCTAGCTGTGGGGGATCCATGCGTCCGACACTCCCCACAACCCCCCGCGTGAGTCCTCAAGGTGCAGGGCAGGCGCGGTCACGTGATGGCGCCTTGCTCCGGTGCCGGAAACTCTCGCTACACATATGAATGTTTCAGATCTGGTTTATTCCGTTTGGCGCAGAGAATAACGCCGCCTAAACCTGGCGGATTCATTTGGCGCAGAGAAACTGCACCGGTTATAGGCGCAACTATTACTCTATCCACATACAATATTGCTCTTCGCTCTCTCCTCCCCAACTCCTCCTATAACCGCTCCCCAAACTCGTGGCGCAAATTGGGTCAGAAAATGTGGCATAAAATATTGACGCAGAGTAGAAACTGATCCAATGTTGTCTCACGGTTTGCGACACGTGATACACACCCCTACGTGTTTTTAACGCTCCAATAAGTGTTTGTTACAGAATAAAGATGGTGATGGGTGTGAATTGCCTCTGAGTCGCTGTGATCTCCGCGTCACTGGACTCGCTGCAAATACAGTTCCCAATCCTGAGATTCTGAGTCACTGGGATAGAATAAAATGGCCCGGGGCTTGCTGCAGAAACCACAGAATCCCAAAGAACTCAATGGCTGCTTCATCCCGTTCTGTTCGGACTGACAGATTCAGTCTGTCAGTGGTGATATTGGTGATATTGGTGATAGTGGTGATATTGGTGATATTGGTGATAGTGGTGATATTGGTGATATTGGATACCGAGGCTCGAGCCTCATTATTCCAAGTTCTCTTGTTGAGTGTATTGTCACACATTTAGAAAGCTTCCGGTCCAGTTCTTTGTAAAATTTCGTGTTGAGCTTCTTTAGATGTTCGTCCAGCGTCTCGACGCTCAGTTCCCTGTGAAAGTCTGCTGTTCTTGTTGGAAGTGACGCGTCGGACGCAATCCTCAGCGCCTTGTTCTGTGCTTTTTTGAAGAGATGATCTGTGCCGCTGGTGGCAACCACTCCACACCGGTGAGGCGTACGTCATGGTGGGTCTGATAATCACCTTGATCATGTTGACTTTGCTCTGGGTGGGCATGGTCCTTGTCTTTAGCAGGGGGCACAGTGCTGCCAGCTTGGCTGATGCCTTCTGTTGAGTCTTCTCAATGTGGTTTCTCCAGCTTAGCTTGCTATCCAGGGTTACCCCTAGGTAAGAGCTGCTGGACTCCCATTTGATGGCCTTTCCGTTGAGGCTGATTGGCGGGTGCGCCTTGATCTTCTTTCTGGTAAACAGTGTAGCTGTGGTCTTGCTGAAGTTCAGTCCAACTTGCCAGTCGCTGTACCATGATGACAGCCACGGGGTTTGCTGCAGAAACCACAGAATCCAAAAGAACGCATTAGCTGCTTCTGATTGTGCTGTCCCTTTAACTGGCCTGAGCTGTGTTGGCAAGGATGGGAGGGGGAGGCTGGAGATTTCTCCAAACTGATTGGCTGAGACACGTGACCAGCTCAGGGGCTTATCTCTAGCTGGTCTGTAGGAAACTTTACTAGGAGGCACAGTCTGTCTGATATAGCGGCAGGATGATGATACTGGGGTACTGGGATGTCCGAGGGGTAAGTTACTGTGGGTGAGGGGGTAATACTGAAGTATTAGTGGGGAAGGAGGGGGTAATACTGACGTATTAGTGGGGAAGGAGGGGGTAATACTGAAGTATTAGTGGAGAAGGAGGGGGTAATACTGAAGTATTAGGAGGGAAGGAGGGGCTAATACTGTACTGAAGTATAGGAGGAGGGGTAATACTGAGGATTGAGGGGGGTAGGAGGGGGTAATACTGAAGTATTAGGGGGGTGGAGGAGGAGGTAATATTGTATTGTATGTCTTTATATAATAGTTTCTTCCTTTATCTCTCTCCGGCCTGTAGCTGACTCACTCCATCCGTCTCCTGCTGGAATACACGGGGACCCCGTATGAGGAGACACTATATGTGGTGGGGGACGGTGAGTGTATCACACGCGTGTGTTTGGGGTACCACACACCTGCTGCCACATTTTGTGGCTCCCTAAAATAACCCCTCTGATCCCGGCCCCGTTGGGATCGCTGCAGCCTGCTGCCGGGACCCTTGGGAAGGGTTAAGCAGTCTGTACATGGGGTATTTTCTCTCCCATGGGTCAGTGGTTCTCGCTGGGTGAGTTCTGTCTTCTTAGGCCTCGTCCAGGGTGGTGCTGAGCGGGCGCACGCGCTCACGCTGGACACGTTGCGACAATGCATGTGTCCTGCGTGAGTGGGCGGGCGCACCTGCTCGCCGCTCAGCCGCTTGACGCGCAGGCAAAATTGATTTTGCTGCTCGCAATGTGTCACGTGAGCGGTTCACCCAATGGGGGCGAACCAACTCCGTGATGTCAGGGCCACGCCCCCAGACGCATGCGCACCTAGCCGGCCGGGAAAAGCACGGCCCAGCAGGGCGCAGTGCCGCAGCGCCAGCGTGCCCATTCCCTACCTGGACGAGGCCTCATGATGCAGCCCCTCAAAATGGTCCAGCAGATGTTACATGACTGAGTGCTTTTATGCAGTGTATCTCTATCTCTCTCGCTATAGATATATCTTTGACCATGAAATGTCTGTAAACTGAATGTATAACCTTTGTTCATTTCATGCAGCTGTTTATTATTATAACTCTGGCTTTTTGTCTGTCTCTGGTGTAAGCAAATAATTGACTTTAATTATTATTGTTCTCAAACTGACTGAAGTGTTGCGAAGCCGCCTTATGTGGAGGCTGTACTTACTCACAAAATGGTGAAGTATTTCTCTGCCTGACTTTAAGATCGTCGCAACTCTGCAGATATCAGCTCTGCCCAATCACGGTCTGTCTAAATAAAATAAGTCGGTTCTTTCTTGGCTTAAATCGCCCTTCTTACTTTTCAAGACATCGTGCAGAAAATGCAATGTTTCAGGCTAACCACTTACATCACACCCCCCCCCCCCCACTAACAGGTTAGGTTTTCAGGATATTCCAGCTTCAGCACAGGTGGTACAGTTGAAGACTGTGCCTCTGACTGAGCCACCTGTGCTGAAGCAGGGACTAATTGTATTTTTTGTCTTTAAATAAAAAAAAAGTAGTTGTACTGTTCTTTAACCTGACAGTAGTAGATGCATGGATCAACATTCCAGCTGTGGGTGGAAATACAGTGAAGGGGTTGAAGTTAACTTGTATGTGGTGTGACACTGTATCACACTATAGCCGGCACTCGCTGAGCCGCGGGGTAAGAGTATCACACCCCCATCATGTCTTAATTGCTATTACTTAGTGACCGTTAACGCCACATCGGGGAGTGATGCCACGCATTGCGGTTTGGGAAGCCCGGCTTATGTATTTAAAACACTGTAACATTGTGTGTACGCAGGGTGCCTCGCCCTGTATACGCACTGTGCCTCGCCCTGTGTACGCAGGGTGCCTCGCCCTGTGTGGGGTGTACCGGTGTGTCACACAGATTCCTCTCTTCCTTAGCCCCAGATTACGACAGGAGCCAGTGGCTGGACGTGAAGGAGACGCTGGGACTGGACTTCCCCAATGTACAAGTGACCCTGGGAGGGGGGGGGGGGGGGGATATGAGGGGAATTAGACTTCCCTAGTGCACACGTGGGCTGATGCCTCAAGTTGGTGGGATGACTTAGTTTGCTGACTTTGGGGTAGATCCTCAGCACCGCGTTACATTTTTAGCGTGACGTTATCCCCCTTGTACGTAGCGTTATCCGTAACAAGTTTATATGGGCACGTGGGAATAACGCTGCGATATTAGAGACCTCCCAAAGCCGGCGCACAGCCAGACCCTCATTATCATGGAGACTTTTCTGGGAGTACAACACCCCAAGGAGCCCCCAATGCTGCATCCAACGGGACAAATGATAAGTGAGATCCTGTCTGTAAGGAGGGGGGGTCACAACCTCCCTACAGTCTTGACCAGCAGCGAGGTAAAGAGAACGTGTGTAGGACCCGCAGTAAAGGGTTAACTGTGACGTGGTTGCCGGCTTATAATGCTTCAGCCAAAATATTAACTAGTGACCCTTACTTACGAGAACAGATGGTATTTAACTTAATGTGTCATATTGGGTGAAGCATTGGGTCTTCTGTATACATTAGGTCACTGTATACATGTAGTCTGAGGATCTACCCCTTTGGGAGTTTAGAGGGGAAACCCATTTCCTGGGGGGGTGATACTAGTTACCCTCTCGTCCTGCAGTTGCCGTACCTGTTGGACGGAGATGTGAAGCTGTCCCAGAGTAACGCTATCCTGCGCTACATTGCACGCAAGCATGGACTGTGTAAGAATCTGCCCCACAGTCTCCCAGTAATACCCCTCGAGGGGCGAGTCCCTCCCCTTCTACCCCCTCAATTAAGGGGTTGATTATGTGCCGATCGGGCTGTTTTTGGCCCAAAATTCTCTCTTCTCCCCCTTGAGTCTCTCTGCCCTCCCTAGTACCTCCTCATTGAGTCTCTCTTTTCACCAGGTGGGGAGCTGGAGGGGGAGAAGCTCCGTGTGGATCTGGTGGAGAACCAGGCAATGGATTTTCGGATGGGCCTAGTCACCATCGCCTACAACCCCCTCTTTGTGAGTCTGAGGGTTGTAGAGATGTTTTGGGGGTGGAGATCAAAGTAGGGGGGAGAGACATTAACCTGTTAATTTCCAACCTCCCCCCAGGAGACACTGAAGGGGCCATACCTGGAGAAGTTACCTGTCGCTCTAACAAGATTCTCTCACTTCCTTGGAGGCAGAGCTTGGTTTGCAGGCGAAAAGGTGCTCCCCTCTCCTGCACAAGCACCCATCTCTTCCCCCCCCTAGCGCCCCATCCCTATTCCCCCCCCTCTCTTCCCACAAACCAGCTCTCCCCCCCCCCCAGCACCCCATCTCTATTCCCCTCCCCCTGTCATCTCCTAAAATCTCTCCCCTCTATTAGTTCTTCTCCACTATCCGCATTCTCCCCTCTCCTTGGGAGGTGGCAGTGCCAGGTGATGCCTTGGCAGACCCTGTGAGGGGTCCACTCTGGGGTTTGTGGGTGGGATCCTGACTGCCCTCCCTTATGCCCCCCAGATAACCTTTGCTGACTTCCTGATGTACGATGTTTTGGATCAACACCGGATGCTGGAACCAAAGTGTCTGCAAAACCTCAAGAACCTGCAGGATTTCCTGACCCGATTTGAGGTGACTCTCACCCCACAGGTGTCTTATTAGCCCCACCTTAACTGTTATTAGGAATATTGATATTCCTATAATTATTCAGATTTCTTGGCCGTATCATGAGATTTGGAACCTGAATGTCTCCCACAATTAGGAAGCTCATTAAATAGTCGGACTCTACTCATAACCGTTCTTCCTCCCCCAGGCTTTGCCTGCTGTTGCTGCGTATATGAAGTCCCCTCGCTTCATGAAGACCCCGATCAACAACCGCATGGCAGCCTGGTGCAACTGCAAATAGGGGTCCTGTACTTCTCCCCCTGCAGACCCCTGAAAGTTTTGGGATTTCTGTGGAAGGATTTACAATCAAGTCTCATTGCAAATAGGGGTCCTGTATGTCCCCCTTGTGCACTCTCCTCTTACGCTCTTTTGTTGCAAGTCTCCTGATGTTTTGTATCTTCTCTCCCTTCCCCTTACTTCTCTCCCCGCCCCCCCCTTACTATTTCTGCTGTAGCAGGATTTACAATAAAGTTGCGATAAACTGATCATTTTGTCTATGTATATCTTTATTAATATAGCGCTGTGACGATAGCTTATGACAGGCTGTAATTTACACCAAAAATATATATAATATATTTAACTGGGTTGAACTGGGACGAGACTTAGATATGATAAAATATAATTTATTCCTTGATAAAGGTGAACACAACAGATATACAAATAACAGGCAAAATATGGACACTTGCTTAAAATGGAAATGATGACACAGTCATATCTGGACTGGCAGTTCATACAGCAATCTTCATAGTCATCAAGACACCAAAGACATGAAAGACCTCTGGCATGAAGACATTGCATAGCGTTTCTCTCAGCAATCAAGATGGTATAGAAGAACAACAACTAACACAGGACAAAGGGTTGACCACAGATTATATACCTTTTGTAACCCTATCCTTAACATTAAGTACAGGTGATTGGTTTTCAATTACCTGTAGCCACTCACTAACCTGGGAACACATTTTGATCCATGCCCCCCTGCTAGTTGGCATATGCGCATTAGAACTCTGGGGTCTCATTTCTGTAGCCCCTCATCTGCATCAGGAATGCCAGCTAGTCTACCAGATTGGATTCCTGGCAGGATATTCTTTGTTGTAAGGTGTTAAATGGGACACTTATAGACTGCTCTGGTTTGAGTAATCTCCGCCCTCATGTAAACAGTGGAGGTGACAAAATCCTTTGAACAATACTTAAGTCCTAGACATTGGGTCGCCTCTCTGGCCATCTGCTACCCTGGTATGCAAAGGAATTTCCTCTGGGTTTTATCCCTGCTTTGGGACACAGTATTAAAGATAAAACACAAACATATTAAAATATCCGGTTCCGTTGGGTCCAGCGGGTCCAAACTTCCCAGTTCTCAATGGCGGAACTGGGACACCCTATGGTCCAATTTGCGACTTGCTACGACATTCGGAACCGGAGTTACACAAATACACCTTAAACCGTTTCCTATTTTAATACAAAAACCTCCGCTGTAAATTAAATCACGTTTTTTCACTAAATCCCCATTGAAAACAACGGGCTCCGCCGCCATAGACTTTCAATGGCAAACCGCCGCCGTTGGCGGCTATGGGAATCCGCCGCCATAGACTTTCAACGGGCTACGCTGCCGTTGAAGTCAATGGGGGTTTTCCGCCGTAGCCGGTCAATGGAGATTGGCCGCCATTGGAGTCTGTGGGAAAAGTCCCGAACTTTCAAGGGGGTCCATACTCCGTCGGGTTGGTCCAAGAGGGTCAAGGATGGTTCTGCAGCGATGCCGGAGCAGTGACTACAGGTACCCCAAACCCTGATCCTCTGGATCCTCCGGAACCGGAGCTTTGGATTCCCAAATTTCAGCTTTTCACACTTAGCCGTTTTCTTGAGCTGTTTCTGCCGCCACCATTGGAACCTATGGCGCGACCCGCTCTTCTCGGTTCAACCCTTATCGGGGGTCCAGGATTCGGGGACCCAGTGGTGGTCGAGTGGGGGGAGGTCTAGGAACTAGGGGCAGAAAGAATTTTATTTCTAGGTGCTCTAGAACTGTTTATTCCCACGCCACTTGTCGTTGAACTTGGCTAATAAGTGATCAAAGCTCTCTTTTAGAAATTGTATCTGCTTTGCGGTTTTGCGGTTTGGACGGCAGCCAACTCGTTCCTGGAAAGCTCCTTTGAGGGATCTCCATTGAAGTCAATGGGCCCATTGGCTTACAATGGGAAACCGCCGCTCCTCCTCTCGGACGCCATCTGCTGGTCTTCACAGGAAACAGGACCCAAACAGCAAGATTTGCCATTGAAACACATGGAGCCCCTAATGGCGGCCTATGGGACCCTGAAAAATGGTGCCTGAAAAGGCGGGAAAATTACACAAAGGGCTATAATCATTAAAGAACTATTAACCCTTGTACTCCCGGATGGATTCTAGTGTGTGTGTGATACAGACACTGACTAAACCAGATATTACAATGAAACATTGGAACAGGGGAATACACATTTTCATGTCATAACAAGGGTTAAATCACATTTCTGGACCTCAGCCCAGTTAACCCCTTGTCTCCCTGGTGAGGTCAGGGGGTGGCCAATTGGGGTGTAAACCCTTTAATCCCGGGCCAAATCCTCCCCATCATCACAAGCGCCCACAATGTACTCGGTGCTGTATGAAAGAGAATACAGTACAGGAAATGATAACACAATAAGTCAGACAATGGGAAAGGAAATCCCTGCCCCGCAGAGCTTACAATCTGGAATGTTGGGAGACAGAGACCGGGGGTGAGGGAATAAGTGCGGTAGATGGCAGTGCTTGGGCCAGTAACCATGAGTCTAGGCTACTGAAATGCTTCATTTAGGAGATGAGTTTTAAGGTTTGACTTAAAGGTGGGGAGAGAGGGTGCTTGGTGTATACATAGTGTGATGGAGTGCCACAGGTAAGGTGCAGTGAGGGAAAGGGGTTTAAGGTGAGAGAGCTGTAGCCAGGAGAGGGATTTAAGGAGGAGATGAGTAGAGATGGTTTTTGGGGAAAAAGTGAAATTATTCTAGCAGCAGAATTTGGGATAGATTGCAGGGGAGAAAGTTGTGAGGCAGGGAGGCCTGTTAGCTGTATGTAATGTTACAGTAATGCAGATGGGAAAGGATCAGGGCATGCACCAGAGTTTTAGCTGCAGCGTGACATGGGAATGAGTGGATGTTGGTAATATTACAGAGGAAGAAGGGATGCATTTAGCCATGCCGGGGGGGGGGGGGGGGGGGGGAGTAAATAATGACTAAACGACTTACGCTGCCTGATTTTTCTTTAAATGAATTTTTCTGCATGTGAGGATCAGCGTTCATTAAACTTTACCCCAGGGTGTAGACCCCGCCCCCTCATTACTATTCCGCGCCCCTTCTTGTGGGTTCTGGACACGTCCCAATCCAGGTGTCTGCCAGGAACATCCCCAAGGCCCTGGGTGTCAAAGCTGTAAGGTAACAGCAGCTGAAACATGCCCTGTGTGACACGGACACACGGTTAAATTACAGGCAGTGGTGTGTGACGTGATATGGGACACATAACATGACAGGTACATGTAACATAACGCGCGCACACGGTTACATGGGAAGTGTGATGGCGGGAGAGGCAGGGGACAAGTGAAAGTGTGACGTGGGCTCCAAACATTCACATAACTGTATATTTACTTGTATGTACAGAGCTTAGATTTGTATTTATATAGGGCTGTCATACGACCATTACAATATACAGTGTGTTAATAGTCTGGCATACAACAGGTTAACTTGAGTTACAAGTTACAGATTGCAAACATGTATTGTTTTTATTGGGGTTATTATCCTGGCCTACTTTTCTGTCTGTCTAAAAGTGGGGTTATCTAAGGGTGACCTGCCCTGTGATTGTGGGGTGATTAAAACCCTAGATGCACCACTTTTGTTTTTTATGGGAAATAAGTACCATAGCTTAACCTGGGGGTATCATTGCTGGCCCAATAACATGTGTGTATTATGGAGGTCTGGTCACAGTACCCAGAGGACCTGGGTGTCATCCTCAAAAGGGCCCTCACATTCCTGAAATCTCCCCCTGTAAGAGGCAGAGAAAGGTGAGGATCGGGTCTCCATTCAGTTTAAGGTCTGTACTAAAAATAAGTATCTTGGATCGGACGTGATGCACAGGAATAAAAACACAAAGAAACCCGCAGACAGCGCACGGGGTCAGTATCAGGTACATTTATGTTCAATATCAAAACGTTTCCGCTGTGTCGGACAACAACATGTTAAATCAAAAATCAGAATACAAAAAGTAACAGCAAATACACTGATAACTATGGTAAACTATAACTAAAAGGCAACTTAATACTAAGTAACTATCACAGGAACAGGGCAAAGGAGGAGGTGAGCCGGACGGGACAACAGTCTCCGCTGGTACCTCAAACTCTACTGGTCTGTGACTCCAACCAATGGAAATGCGCTGAGCGTGACCTCTAGGGGTCATGTACAGGGGCTTCCAGCGCATATTAAATAGCCCTTTAGACCAATCCCAATCCATCACAGATACAATTATCCATTAACATCTAAAGTGATACCTTGTGTGGTCCAATGATTGAGAAATAGATACAACTGGTGCAATGCCCCATCTACTTGGCTCTAATAAAATTAAAGCGACAGTGATATATACTACTGTTTAAAATTGATGCCACAATTACTCCTAATATATATAATTGCATAATGTGACTATACGTGAAAAATATGAAGTGTAAAGTGTACCTAAAATTGGAATAAATGAAATATATACTATTAGACTTAAATAATTTTATTCACCACAAAATGTTGAATGTGTAAATAGATAAACATATGCTATCTTAATGTGTTCAAACGCTAAATCTGTGATTTAGGTAGAACATAGAAATAGTCAAATTAATTCAAATGAATTTAATGAAAGTGAAAAAATGATTATGGACGAGGACGTATCAAAATAGTTATGTAAACAAACACTTTGATACAGGGCCCAGTGTTTAGGGGCTATAACAAGGAGGTTATGAGGTTATTTCATACTCAGGCATTTTTAATTCAAAAGAAAGACCCCCTTCCCCCCTCCAAGCCATAACAATGTAATCAGAGGGTAATGAGGGAGGGGGGCATAAGGTGGGATTATTCCATTCTCAATGCAAGGGGTTTTAGGATAAAACACATGCATTTGGAATATGAAATCAGAATTCAACATAGAGGGGGTGTTAGGCCAATTACACATGTGGGTGTCCTGGGCGATCTATTGTCCTGTATGTATATGTAACCCATATTCCCCCCCCCCCAGACACAGATGCTATATCTAGGGTGTGTGAGGGCTGGCTACACGTGCTTGAGTGGTGCATTACCTGCAGGTAACAGGAGGGCCTGAGCTTCCCGCGATGATGTTGGGGACACAGGACCAGGCTTCTGGGGTAGTTGCCTCATTCTTTAGTGGTGGTGCAGCGCCTCCATCCTCTATACCTTCCCAGGAATATGGGGTAGGACCCGTATAGAAGAAATAACCCTGGTCCCAGGGTGGATGCTCCAGAATCACACACAGTCTCTGGTAAAATCAGCAATGTCTCTTTATTGTCGCTATGTCGCACACAGCAGTAGCAGCACACAAGACACTCCAAATGTATACAGGCCTTCTCCTTTCCTCTCCTTTCCTCCAAGATGCCCTCCGACAGGATCGTCTGTGAGGGGCCTCAATACCCCAATGCCCACCTCAGAGGGTATCCCTTGGGTGGGGGTAGATCCTCCCCATCACCCCCTCATCAGGGTGAGGGGCATTGTTCCACCGGAGCTGTGCTCACTCTCCAAATGTCATAGGCCAGAGTTCTCTATCTCCCTCCTGCTCCCAGGACGGAGCTCGACCTACTCCTCTCCTCCAACTCCCAGGACAGCCTCGAACTAGACTCGGGTGAGAACTAACTGTCACTCACAGGAATTGGCTACTAAATAGAGTCAGCCCCACCTCTCATGATGTCAGCAGGACCTCTCTTCTGTCTCATGCCTGCAGCAGAGTCAGGGGCCTGCATCTATCACTCAAGGCAGGGCGTGAAGGGGGAAAACCCATGATTACTACTGGCGCCTGTCCTTAACAGGACTTACCACAGTAGGAGAAAGATATGTATAGCCCGTGCTGTTTACAGGGGGCTACATATGCTAACATTAACCCTTTATGCCCCATATGTCTTAGCTACTGAAGGATAAAGCAACTCCTAATAGGTACTTGGTACTATTAAACGGTGTACAAATGGTATCTGCAAATTAATGAACATTTCAGAAAATGTGTATGTAATGATGTAAAGTGAATGTTTATAGAAGATGGTAAAATATTAATAATAATAATATCTTTATTTCATACAGCGCTTTCTCCTAATGGGACTCAAAGGTCTTTACAATGACAGTATTATTTTTGTTAAATCATGACACGGTGTAATATGTCATGTGTTGTTCTTCATCTGAGGCTGTATTTACCTAATTTTAAGACCTGCTGCAGAACAGATGATTGTTATTATGTCCTGATATGTAAAACCATAGAATTCAAAGAGGGTGTACTTTCTTTTTCACACAACTGTATATATATATATATATATATATATATATATATATATATATATATATATATATATATATATATATATATATATATATATATATAAAATAAATAATTAGCCTGATTATACGTACCGCGCACAACGGAGCGCGTGCATGTGCTGCCGCTGGCGCGATCTTTGACCTGTGCTCTTCAGAGATGTTCAGGCGGGGCGGAGGCGTGGCCGTGACCTCACGTGAGCGGCTCGCCCTCATTGGCTGAACTGCTTCACGTCACGCGGCCATCGCTTGAAAAGACAAAATATTTTGTCTCCAAAACGCGGTGGCGTGCATTACGTGCATCTCCATTGAGATGAGGTATTTGTTCCGGCAGCGCGCGCTTTCGGCAGCACTATAATTGAGGCCTTAAAGTAAAACAGTTAGTAGGGAGAATATAAAATCAGTATTGTAAATATGTTTTTGTAAATATTGTATATACTGTGACCCAAAGGTAGGAAGGGAATATGGAGGGGAAAAGGTGCAACTTGCGTCAAACAAGGAGCATGTGCGTCACTGTGCGAGCAGCTGCATGTACAGATGTTGCAAGTTACCGGAGACGGTGTCTGCCGCGGTCGCACTGCGGGGGATCCATTCGTCCCCTCCCCCCCAGCGTTAATTCTCCAGTGCAGGGCAAACGCGGTCACGTGATGGCGCCTCACTCTGGTGCTGGAAACTCTCGCTACGCGTGTGAATGTTTCAGATCTGGTTTATTCAATTTGGTGCAGAGAATAACGCCGCCTAAACCTGGCGGATTCATTTGGCGCAGAGAAACTGCACCGGTTATAGGCGCAACTGTTACTCTATCTACATATAATATTGCTCTTCACTATCTCCTCCCCTAACTCCTCCTATAACTGTGATGGTAGGGGCAGCTGGCTGACCTAGTGGGGAGAAATCCCACCTATTTACCCCTATAAAACCGTGTAACTTGGCTGTCCTAGTAATATTTAATCCAGCCAAATGTCTTTAGTATCTGGGGAAGAACAGGGAATGTGTAAATGAATGTGTTTCAAAGCATGTATACTTTTATTTTTTGTGACAAGCCTTCCCCCAGTTAGAACTGTTTCATGATGTGATTTGGTCAAGCAGTGTGTAATTCTATGTCCTGTCTTTTACATAATTACCTTATGTCTGTATTTATGCCTGTGTTAGCAATTCCCCCCAGCTAGATACAGTAGTTTGGTATTGTATGGTGATGGAATGAATATGTTAACACTGCAAATATAAATTAAGTTATGTGCCTGTCATTTGTATGAAGGGAGTTTCTGTAAATCCACTCAGTTGAAGCTCTCCATAGAAATAGCTCAGAACAAAGGTAGGGGATTAGTTAAATGAGTCAGTTACCTGGTCTGAGCCCCATGCACTGTTTCTCTTGGCTGGCTGCTTTGCTCAATGTTAAAAGATAGCCACCAAGGGGTACAGTATATAAGCGGTGCTGCTGGACAGAGCATGAGTTACCCTCAGAGGGAGAAACACTCTGGGAGGGAGTGTGGAGAATCCCTCAGAAGTCCACCTCTGGGAAGGAGAGTCGAGTTTGTTGAAGTCCATCTCTGGGATGGAGTGTGGAGATACATTTCAGATGGGCTGCTGTGTGCAGCACTTGGATATCCTGGAGCAGAGAAGCGGACAGGAGAAACCCATTTGAATTGGGTCCTTGCACCTAGGAAAGGTATATTTCACCCCCCAGACCCCTGTAAGTGTGTATATTTTTGTATTTTGTATTTCTGTGTGTTTCCAAGGATTTATCTAAAATACACCTCATTTTTTTTCATTACTGTGTTTTGCCCTGTGACTGATTCCTTAAATATACATGGTGTTAAAAGTCCTGGTCTACCGTGACAATAACCACTCCCCAAAACTTGTGGAGCAAATTGGGGCAGAAAATGGGGCATGAAATATTGAAGCAGAATAAAAAATGACACAATTTTGTCTCTGGTTTGCAACACGTGGTACACACCCCTACATGTTTTTAACGCTCCTATAAGTGTCTGTTACAAAATAAATATGGTGATGGGTGCGAATTGTCTCTGAGTCTCTGTGATCTCCGCGTCACTGGACTCGCTGCAGAGTTACCTCTGAGTGCTGCAAATACAGTTCCCAATCCTGACAGTCTGAGTCACTGGGATAGAATAAAATGGCTATGGGGCTTGCTGCAGAAACCACAGAATCCAAAAGAACTCATTAGCTGCTTCTGATTGTGCTGTCCCTTTAACTGGCCTGAGCTGTGTTGGCGAGGATGGGAGGGGGAGGCTGGAGATTTCCCAGAGCTGATTGGCTGAGACAATATATCACGTGACCAGCTCAGGTGCTTGTCTCTAGTTTACTAGGAGGGCAGAGTCTCAGTTTGATATAGCGGCAGGATGATGATACTGGGGTACTGGGACATCCGAGGGGTGAGTTACTGTGGGAGAGGGGATAATACTGAAGTATTAGTAGGGAAGAAGGGGGGAATACAGAAGTATGGGGGAAGTACAGTAGAGGCAGCGATTATTCTAACAAAAACCAGTGGCAATTCCCCAAAAGACCCAGGTACACCCAGGTACATTCTGAAAACATTTCCTTAAACTAGCCCCAGCATTTTTGCATTGATTAATGGCCTATCACATTAACAGCGGGGTTCCCAGGCAGTCCCATTCAAACTGAATTGGAATGCCAGGGATCCCTGCTGTGTTAATCCTTTGGGTCGTTAGTCAATGAAGAAAAAATGCCTTAAACGTGCCTCAAACTAGCCCAGCACATACCCAGCACATACCCAGCACATACCCTGAATGTAACCCGGCTAGTTTAAGGCAAATGTTAGAATAAGCGTTGCCTCTACTGTATGTGGGGTATCCTGAAGTATTAGTGGGGGAAGAAGGGGGTAATACTGAAGTATTAGGGGGGAGGCGGAGGAGGTAATATTGTATGTCTTTATATAATAGTTTCTTCCTTTATCTCTCTCTCCGGCCTGTAGCTGGCTCACCCCATCCGTCTCCTGCTGGAATACACGGGGACCCCGTATGAGGAGACACGATATGTGACTGGGGGCGGTGAGTGCATCACACGCGTGTGTTTGGGATACCACACGCATGCTGCCATGTTTTGTGGCTCCCTTAAATAACCCCTCTGATCCCGTCACCGTTGGGATCGCTGCAGCCTCCTGCCGGGACCCTTGGGAGGGATAACGCAGTCTGTACATGGGGTATTTTCTCTCCCATGGGTCAGTGCTTCTCGCTGGATGAATTCTGTCTTCTCATGATGCAGCCGCTCAAAATGGTCCAGCAGATGTTACATGACTGAGTGCTTTTATGCAGTGTATCTCTATCTCTCTCGCTATAGATATATCTTTGACCATAAAATGTCTGTAAACTGAATGTATAACCTTTGTTCATTTCGTGCAGCTGTTTATTATTATAACTCTGGCTTTTTGTCTGTCTCATGTAACCAAATAATTGGATTTAATTATTGTTGTTCTCTGACTGAAGTATTGCGAAGCCGCCTTATGTGGAGGCTGTACTTACTCACAAAATGGTGATGCAGTGGGACCAGGGAGTTAAATGTCTGCTGCTGGGTGTGTGTGTGTGCGCTTTGGAGAGGACTTTGTATAGTGGGGGTGGATTACAGTTTATATACACCCACCTCCTCCCCGCATCAGTGCCTTGGAGAGAAGTATTAGGCCCCGCTCACACAGCGAGCTACACGACATGCGCTTACGTGCGCGCGCGTTGGTCACAGATTCCCGGCGGCCAATGTTAGTGCTCAGTATTGTAACTACCATTGGCTGCAAAGTGCGGCGTCGACGCTGCTGCACCAGCGGGAGACTTTTGAATCAGTGATTTCTGGCTGCAGCAGCGCAACGTCCATTTCAGCAGCCAATCAGAGCTCCTCATTTGAAGACATTTTAGGTTAAAATATTGTGGCAGTGTTTCTGGCCTCATTTTTCTAAATATTTATGCTAAAAAAAAAAAAAGATTTTATTTAAAAGTGCAGACTTGCAAATAAGAAATATATATTTATTGGTACTTGGCGTTTTGTAAAGTTTCTGAAGGCTGCCTCTCTGGCTGTGGGGCTGAAGGCTGCCTCTGGCTGTGGGGCTGAAGGCTGTCTCTCTGGCTGTGGGGCTGAAGGCCGCCTCTCTGGCTGTGGGGCTGAAGGCTGCCTCTGGCTGTGGGGCTGAAGGCTGTCTCTCTGGCTGTGGGGCTGAAGGCTGTCTCTCTGGCTGTGGGGCTGAAGGCTGTCTCTCTGGCTGTGGGGCTGAAGGCTGCCTCTCTGGCTGTGGGGCTGAAGGCTGCCTCTGGCTGTGGGGCTGAAGGCTGCCTCTCTGGCTGTGGGGCTGAAGGCTGCCTCTCTAGCTTTGGCCGCGGGGTAAGAGTATCACACCCTCATCTTGTGTTAATTGCTATTAGTTAGTGACCATTAACGCCACATCGGGGAGTGATGCCACACATTGCATGTTATGTATTTAAGACACTGTAACATTGTGTGTACGCAGGGTGCCACGCCCTGTGTGGGGTGTACCGGTGTGTCACACAGATTCCTCTCTTCCTTAGCCCCAGATTACGACACGAGCCAGTGGCTGGACGTGAAGGAGAAGCTGGGACTGGACTTCCCCAATGTACAAGTGACCCTGGGGAGGGGGGGGGTGGGAGATGTGGGGGGGATATAGGGGGAATTAGACTTCCCTAGAGCACACATGGGCTGATGCCTCTAAGTTGGTGGGATGACTTAGTTTGCTGACTTTGGGGTAGATCCTCAGCACCGCGTTACATTTTTAGCGTGACGTTATCCCCCTTGTACGTAGCGTTACCCGTAACGCGTCTCCCTGAAGGTGCTTTGCGTTACGATGTCCTCGCATTCATATGCAAATCCTATGGTAATGAGCAGTTTACCTAACGGAGATCCTCGCGCTCATATTAGCGCGTGGGAATAACGCTGCGATATTAGAGACCTCCCAAAGCCGGCGCACAGCCAGACCCTCATTATCATGGAGACTTTTCTGGGAGTACAACCCCCCAAGCAGCCCCCAATGCTGCATCCAACGGGACAAATGATAAGTGAGATCCTGTCTGTAAGGAGGGGGGGTCACAACCTCCCTACAGTCTTGACCAGCAGCGAGGTAAAGAGAACGTGTGTAGGACCCGCAGTAAAGGGTTAACTGTGACGTGGTTGCCGGCTTATAATGCTTCAGCCAAAATATTAACTAGTGACCCTTACTTATGAGAACAGATGGTATTTAACTTAATGTGCCATATAGGGTGTAGCATTGGGTCTTCTGTATACATTTAGGTCAGGGTGCTCCACTCCAGTCTGAGGATCTACCCCTTTGGGAGGTTAAGGGGGAAACCCATTTCCTGGGGGGTGGTACTTGTAACCCTCTCTTCCTGCAGTTGCCGTACCTGTTGGACGGAGATGTGAAGCTGTCCCAGAGTAACGCCATCCTGCGCTACATTGCACACAAGCATGGACTTTGTAAGAATCTGTCCCACCATCTCCCAGTAATACCCCTTGAGGGAAGAGTCTCTCTCCCCTTCTACCTCCTCAATTAAGGGGTTGATTCTGTGCCGATCGGGCTGTTTTTGGCCCAGATTTCCCATTGCATGGATTTGGGCTGAGAACTGCATAAATTGCTACTTTCAGCACCCAAGGCTTTCTCTCCCCTCGCCCATCCCCATCTCCCCTTTGAGTCTCTCTCTCCTCCCTAGTACCTCCCCATTGAGTCTTTCTTCTCACCAGGTGGGGAGCTGGTGGGGGAGAAGCTCCGTGTGGATCTGGTGGAGAACCAGGCAATGGATTTTCGGATGGGCCTAGGCACCATCGCCTATAACCCCCTCTTTGTGAGTCTGAAGATTGGGGAGATATTTGGGGGTGGAGATCAAAATATGGGGAGAGACATTAACCTGTTCATTTCCAACCCTCCCCCCAGGAGACACTGAAGGGGCCGTACCTGGAGAAGTTACCTGCATCTCTAACAAGATTCTCTCGCTTCCTTGGAGACGGAGCTTGGTTTGCAGGAGAAAAGGTGCCCCTCCCCCCCCCTCTCCTGCTCAAACACCCATCTCTCCCCCCCCTCTCTTCCCACAAACTAGCTCTTCCTCCCCCCCCCAGCACCCCATCTCTATTCCCCTCCCCCTGTCATCTCCTAAAATCTCTCCCCTCTATTAGTTCTTCTCCACTATCCGCATTCTCCCCTCTTCCTGGGAGGTGGCAGTGGCAGGTGATGCCTTGGTAGACCGTGGGGTTTGTTTTGTGGGTGGGATCCTGACTGCCCCCCATCTCTCCCCCCCACGCCCCCAGATCACCTTTGCTGACTTCCTGATGTACGATGTTTTGGATCAACACCGGATGCTGGAACCAAAGTGTCTGCAAAACCTCAAGAACCTGCAGGATTTCCTGACCCGATTTGAGGTGACTCACCCCACAGGTGTCTTATTAGCCCCACCTTAACTGTTATTAGGAATATTGATATTCCTATAATTATTCAGATGACTTGGCCCTATCACGAGGTATTCTGGGCACAGGCTCATATGTAGCATGTGAGTAAGTCCATATAGCTTAACTCGTCCCCTTTTAAAGCACACAAAGTCCTTCTATTTTTTTCAACTTTATTGAGGGGAGTTAACAGAAATATAAAAGTTATATATGAGGATTGTGCTAGCTTGTCAGGAGAATAACCTATGAGAGGAAGGTGTCCTGCTATGGGGAAGTGCTTCTCTGAGGGGAAGGTAAAAAGGATTTCCTTTCGGAGGGAGCAGTGGAAGATGTGTCTACTCACTTTGGCTGCTTGTTGGAAAAGAGGGAGCACACTTTCCTGTCAGACAGGAACACACTAAGGGGCATAACAATATGCAGATAAAGGCATGGGGAGGGGGCTAAACCGATCTCAACTGTGAGTATTGGTAGGTTGCCAGGGCAACTGAGTAGAGGCTGTGTAAAAGGGGATTACTTGTAACAACTATGTTGCAATATACACAGCTCTGGCTACTTCAGAGCAGGGAATATCATGTAACTTTAGCTGGGGAGGGCTGGCAGCCTGAGAGCAGGAAAAATACAGAGATAAACAATCCTGTTCCAGGACACGAGGGTTGAAATTTGGAACCTGAATGTCTCCCACAATTAGGAAGCTCATTAGTCGCCCCCCCCCCCTACTCGTAAAGCTGGTATAACCCTTCTTCCTCCCTCAGGCTTTGCCTCCTGTTGCTGCGTATATGAAGTCCCCTCGCTTCATGAAGACCCCGATCAATGCCCGCATGGCAGCCTGGTCCAACTGCAAATAGGGGGTCCTGTATACCCCCCCCCCCCTTGTGCACTCTCCCCTTCCGCTTTTTTTTTGTATGACCCCATATGTTTTCTCTTGTATCGTCCCCCCTCCCCCCCTTACTATTTCTGCTGTAGCAGGATTTACAATAAAGTCGCGATAAACTGATCACTTGTCTATGTATATCTTTTTTTAATATAGCGCCCACAATGTACTCGGTGCTTTATGAAAGAGAATACAGTACAGGAAATAATACAATGGGAAAGGAAATCCCTGCCCCGCAGAGCTTACAATCTGGAATGTTGGGAGACAGAGACTGGGGGTGAGGGAATAAGTGCGGTTGATGGCAGTGCTTGAGACCGTAACCTTGAGTCTGCGCTATTGAAAAGGAGGGGTGTGGCAAAAATGGGGTAATCAGCGCATTAATAAAGGCAGTGGGCTTGGCTGGTTACCCCTATTTCGTATTGGGGATGAAGGGGTTAATTTTATATGCTGTTCCCCTGTACCATTTTCCCCTATATGCATTGTTGTCCCCTTTTTGCAGGCTAGTCACTACCTGCAGTGCTGAATAACAGGAGCCATTCCATTAAGACTGCTAATTTAGGAACGGAGTGAGCCAGCACCCTGATTTTTGGTGTGCAGCCTCAGTGTAACCCCCCCAAGAACACATATATTAAAAATATAACTTTGTCATAAGGGAAACATATATTTTTGATGAAGTGCCTTTCTATTGCAGTTTTAAAATAGGATGCTATTTTTTCCTGCCTGCCTTTGTAACGCATTAAGGAACAAATGTTATGCATATATGAGCCGCCGGTTGGGAGATGCCGATCCGTCTAGGGGATCAAAGACCCCAGATTCTTAAAGTGTCACTTTTAATCAGGATGTTTCTGAGTAGCAGATCCTGTTACTCATCCTAGATATTTCACACCTTGGGACCAAACTCCAGACATTGCGTCCCCAGAAATGAGTGGCCCCTTTTTGCTTAGCAGTGCTATCAAGCTGCTTACTGAGCATGCTCAGAGTTACCTGGGCTGGCTGTAGGATTTGACCATGTGACATGGCAGGTTCTGATAGGAGGAAGATAATTCCTTGCCAATGGGATGATGCTAATGTAACACTTCACAGGCCCTTGTCCTTAAAAAGGCCTGTACCCCTCATTCCTGTGTTGTTGTTGCTGTTGCTACCTGATTTCTTCAAGCGGATAAGACCTAAGTACAGCGGCTACCATTCCAGAACGCAAGGGGTCAAAAACATCGCAACAAGGAAACTTGCCCTACTTCAGGATTTCGTTAGCCCTGGGGATCCAGAACGAACCCCAGAGAACCAGAAAAGACTTTGCACATTCACAGAAGGATTGGACTGGCTATTTATTTGGCAATTTGCAAAAGGACTACATTTTAAAAGACAATCTTCTGGTGCTTTGCACCTTTCTGGACATTATCCTCTGTTCCTCTACCCGTAAGTGCAATTATTAAGTTTATTCTGCAGTTGTCGTGTGTTTGCCTATCAAGGGAATAAATCTCAGTTTATTTTGCTCAACCTGTTCTGCTCAATCAGGATCCACGAAATATAAATGTGTTATTAAATGCGTCTCCCGTCACAGGTGTTTAAAACTGGTGGCAGCTGGTGAGATACTGATTGAGCCTATCTTGCAGTGCCCCGCGGGGCTCTGTAACATAGTGAGGACCTTGTAGATTGCAAGCTCCTCAGACAAGTGGCAACCTACACACACTTCCAAAGAAGCACGTGATAATTCACTGGTCTCTGGACCTATACCCCAGTGGCACCATGAGTCCACGCTCAGGAAGGTTTTGTACCTGGAACCGGGCGCAGATAGTGGAGTGATGTGTGGGGTACGGGTTCACGACAGACGGTAGTTCAAAGAGTCAGCTGGAGGAGGATTTAGAAGAATATGAGGGCAGGATGGCCCCGCCAGCAGACAGTACTCAGCCCGGAGTGCAGGAAATCCCTCCAGCTCCGGGGCTGCAAGGACAGCGGGAGGATGTCAGTGACCGCCTGGAAGAGGGTGGCGTGGTGCCAGGGGGTGCAGATGGATCAGTCGCTGCGGCGACCGGACTTGCTACCTCTGAAATCATTGCACTCCTCACCGCCTGGGGAGAAGGGCTTAGCTATGAACAGCGACTCCAGCTCCTGTCGCTCTCTCACTGCCTCACAGTCCCAGCTCCATGCCGCTCTCTCTGCAGGATTGCCCTGCACCCCTCACAGTGGTGGGACCTAGGGTCCTGTTCTCAGACAAGCTGGGCAGGGCACATAGTACAGATCAGCCTGTGCTCCCAGGGGATCTGCATCCTCTGCATAAGAATATCTATGGAGTATCAGCAGAGGTGGCAGACAGTGTAGAGAGGAAGGCAAAGGGGGAGTCAGTCTTCAGCCTTCAGAATGGCCTCTGTGAGTTTTTCGGGGTGCCATTCAGGATGAGTATCAATGATTGAATACACACCCACACATGAAAACAAAGAGATACATTATAAACATGATGAACTCACTTAATGATTTTCTCATACACGCAATATCATTCTTTTAAAAACGGAGTCAGTTCAATTAACTCATTGAAACCAGCGGGATACCTAGTTTGAAATTCATAGATCCAATATTGTTCCCGTTTCAGTAGATGGTTATCCCTATTACCCTGTCTAATATTTAGTGGTACACTTTCCAGGCCCTTAAATTTAATACAACTGGGATCATTGTTATGAACTTCCTTAAAGTGCTTTAATAGCAGAGTAAGGGGTATACCTTTAGCCAAAGTTTTTGGTATATTCTTCACATTTCTCAAATGTTCCAACATACGCATCTTGAAAGGTCTCTTCGTCTTACCAATGTACTGTAGATTACAGCTACACTGTAAGACGTTGACCACATGCGTAGTTTGACAATTTATAAAGCTTTTAGTGTTATAAACAAGTTTTGTAGCACAAGACGTAGCAGTTTCATCCTTAGTGACATGATTGCACGCCTTGCACTTGCCACATTTATATGTGCCTACTATCCCCAGGCGTGCCTTCATGTCACCAGATGTTGTAGTGTTTCTAACTACGTGACTTCAAGCTAGCAAGCTTTTTAGATTAGGTGCACGTTTAAACACTACACCAGGTTGGGATTTCAAATGGGGACCTAATATATGATACCTAATATATGAACCCATCTTTTGTCATGGCAGCTGAAGGGATCTAAATATGAATTAACATTTGTAACTTTAAATGAGTTCTGGTTTGGATGGTGTTAGCTTCAATGTAGATCTCTAGACCGAGAAAATGAATACTAACCTCACTGTTTTCACCACTGAATTTTAGATTGTTTCTCTCTTGAATGTTAATGAATTCAATCTAAAATTCAGTGGTGAAAACAGTGAGGTTAGTATTCATTTTCTCGATTTAGTGATTCCGTTTTTTATTTTTCTGTGTGTTATGCTGTTAATGGATTTAGAGTAATTATTGTATATCCTAGGGTTCATGTTCATTGTAACTGAACCTAGCTGTGTGACCCTTTATAACTGAGGTGGGGTTGGATCCCCTCAGTGAATTGTTTATTAATAAATGATATTATTTTAATCCCTGGTGTGCATTGTGTGCACTTTTTCTTCTAGCTCTAGCTGTAGACACTGGAAGTCTAGATGGCGTACCTCCCCTGTAGTCCTGCTCTGAAACAAGTGATTCTACTGCGGGAAACTGCACCGGTTCTGCGAACTTGAAAAATTCCAGGAACAGGTTCGCACGAACCGGCTGAGTCCCACCACTGTGAGGGTGTGCAGGGACATCCTGCAGAGAGAGAGCTGCATGGAGCTGGCACTGTGAGGCAGTGAGGGTGTGCAGGGACATCCTGCAGAGAGAGAGCGGCATGGAGCTGGGACTGTGAGGCAGTGAGGGTGTGCAGGGACATCCTGCAGAGAGAGAGCGGCATGGAGCTGGGACTGTGAGGCAGTGAGGGAGTGCAGGGACATCCTGCAGAGAGAGAGCTGCATGGAGCTGGGACTGTGAGGCAGTGAGGGTGTGCAGGGACATCCTGCAGAGAGCTGCATGGAGCTGGGACTGTGAGGCAGTGAGGGTGTGCAGGGACATCCTGCAGAGAGCTGCATGGAGCTGGGGCTGTGAGGCAGTGAGGGTGTGCAGGGACATCCTGCAGAGAGAGAGCGGCATGGAGCTGGGACTGTGAGGCAGTGAGGGTGTGCAGGGTCATCCTGCAGAGAGAGACCTGCATGGAGCTGGCACTGTGAGGCAGTGAGGGTGTGCAGGGACATCCTGCAGGGAGAGAGCTGCATGGAGCTGGCACTGTGAGGCAGTGAGGGTGTGCAGGGACATCCTGCAGAGAGAGAGAGCTGCATGGAGCTGGGACTGTGAGGCAGTGAGGGTGTGCGGGGACATCCTGCAGAGAGAGAGCTGCATGGAGCTGGGACTGTGAGGCAGTGAGGGTGTGCAGGGACATCCTGCAGAGAGCTGCATGGAGCTGGGACTATGAGGCAGTGAGGGTGTGCAGGGACATCCTGCAGAGAGAGAGCGGCATGGAGCTGGGGCTGTGAGGCAGTGAGGGTGTGCAGGGACATCCTGCAGAGAGCTGCATGGAGCTGGGACTGTGAGGCAGTGAGGGTGTGCAGGGACATCCTGCAGAGAGAGATCTGCATGGAGCTGGGGCTGTGAGGCAGTGAGGGTGTGCAGGGACATCCTGCAGAGAGAGAGAGCTGCATGGAGCTGGGACTGTGAGGCAGTGAGGGTGTGCAGGGACATCCTGCAGAGAGAGAGCTGCATGGAGCTGGGACTGTGGGGCAGTGAGGGTGTGCAGGGACATCCTGCAGAGAGAGAGCTGCATGGAGCTCGGACTGTGAGGCAGTGAGGGTGTGCAGGGACATCCTGCAGAGAGAGAGCTGCATGGAGCTGGCACTGTGAGACAGTGAGGGTGTGCAGGGACATCCTGCAGAGAGAGAGCTGCATGGAGCTGGCACTGTGAGGCAGTGAGGGTGTGCAGGGACATCCTGCAGAGAGAGAGCTGCATGGAGCTGGGACTGTGAGGCAGTGAGGGTGTGCAGGGACATCCTGCAGAGAGAGAGCTGCATGGAGCTGGGACTGTGAGGCAGTGAGGGTGTGCAGGGACATCCTGCAGAGAGAGAGCTGCATGGAGCTGGCACTGTGAGGCAGTGAGGGAGTGCGGGGACATCCTGCAGAGAGAGAGCTGCATGGAGCTGGCACTGTGAGGCAGTGAGGGTGTGCAGGGACATCCTGCAGAGAGAGAGCTGCATGGAGCTGGCACTGTGAGGCAGTGAGGGTGTGCAGGGACATCCTGCAGAGAGAGAGCTGCATGGAGCTGGCACTGTGAGGCAGTGAGGGTGTGCAGGGACATCCTGCAGAGAGAGAGCTGCATGGAGCTGGGACTGTGAGGCAGTGAGGGTGTGCAGGGACATCCTGCAGAGAGAGAGCGGCATGGAGCTGGCACTGTGAGGCAGTGAGGGTGTGCAGGGACATCCTGCAGAGAGAGAGCTGCATGGAGCTGGGACTGTGAGGCAGTGAGGGTGTGCAGGGACATCCTGCAGAGAGAGAGCTGCATGGAGCTGGCACTGTGAGGCAGTGAGGTTGTGCAGGGACATCCTGCAGAGAGAGAGCTGCATGGAGCTGGGACTGTGAGGCAGTGAGGGTGTGCAGGGACATCCTGCAGAGAGAGAGCTGCATGGAGCTGGCACTGTGAGGCAGTGAGGGTGTGCAGGGACATCCTGCAGAGAGAGAGCTGCATGGAGCTGGCACTGTGAGGCAGTGAGGGAGTGCAGGGACATCCTGCAGAGAGAGAGCTGCATGGAGCTGGCACTGTGAGGCAGTGAGGGTGTGCAGGGACATCCTGCAGAGAGAGAGCTGCATGGAGCTGGCACTGTGAGGCAGTGAGGGTGTGCAGGGACATCCTGCAGAGAGAGAGCTGCATGGAGCTGGCACTGTGAGGCAGTGAGGGAGTGCAGGGACATCCTGCAGAGAGAGAGCTGCATGGAGCTGGCACTGTGAGACAGTGAGGGTGTGCAGGGACATCCTGCAGAGAGAGAGCTGCATGGAGCTGGCACTGTGAGGCAGTGAGGGTGTGCAGGGACATCCTGCAGAGAGAGAGCTGCATGGAGCTGGGACTGTGAGGCAGTGAGGGTGTGCGGGGACATCCTGCAGAGAGAGATCTGCATGGAGCTGGGACTGTGAGGCAGTGAGGGTGTGCAGGGACATCCTGCAGAGAGAGAGCGGCATGGAGCTGGCACTGTGAGGCAGTGAGGGTGTGCAGGGACATCCTGCAGAGAGAGAGCTGCATGGAGCTGGGACTGTGAGGCAGTGAGGGTGTGCAGGGACATCCTGCAGAGAGAGAGCTGCATGGAGCTGGGACTGTGAGGCAGTGAGGGTGTGCAGGGACATCCTGCAGAGAGAGAGCTGCATGGAGCTGGCACTGTGAGGCAGTGAGGGTGTGCAGGGACATCCTGCAGAGAGAGAGCTGCATGGAGCTGGGACTGTGAGGCAGTGAGGGTGTGCAGGGACATCCTGCAGAGAGAGAGCTGCATGGAGCTGGGACTGTGGGGCAGTGAGGGTGTGCAGGGACATCCTGCAGAGAGAGAGCTGCATGGAGCTGGCACTGTGAGGCAGTGAGGGTGTGCAGGGACATCCTGCAGAGAGAGAGCTGCATGGAGCTGGGACTGTGAGACAGTGAGGGTGTGCAGGGACATCCTGCAGAGAGAGAGCTGCATGGAGCTGGGACTGTGAGGCAGTGAGGGTGTGCGGGGACATCCTGCAGAGAGAGAGCTGCATGGAGCTGGCACTGTGAGGCAGTGAGGGTGTGCAGGGACATCCTGCAGAGAGAGAGCTGCATGGAGCTGGCACTGTGAGGCAGTGAGGGTGTGCAGGGACATCCTGCAGAGAGAGAGCTGCATGGAGCTGGGACTGTGAGGCAGTGAGGGTGTGCAGGGACATCCTGCAGAGAGAGAGCTGCATGGAGCTGGGGATGTGAGGCAGTGAGGGTGTGCAGGGACATCCTGCAGAGAGAGAGCTGCATGGAGCTGGCACTGTGAGGCAGTGAGGGTGTGCAGGGACATCCTGCAGAGAGAGAGCTGCATGGAGCTGGGACTGTGAGGCAGTGAGGGTGTGCAGGGACATCCTGCAGAGAGAGAGCTGCATGGAGCTGGGACTGTGAGGCAGTGAGGGTGTGCAGGGACATCCTGCAGGGAGAGAGCTGCATGGAGCTGGGACTGTGAGGCAGTGAGGGTGTGCAGGGTCATCCTGCAGGGAGAGAGCTGCATGGAGCTGGGACTGTGAGGCAGTGAGGGTGTGCAGGGACATCCTGCAGAGAGAGAGCGGCATGGAGCTGGGACTGTGAGGCAGTGAGGGTGTGCAGGGACATCCTGCAGAGAGAGAGCTGCATGGAGCTGGGACTGTGAGACAGTGAGGGTGTGCAGGGACATCCTGCAGAGAGAGAGCTGCATGGAGCTGGCACTGTGAGGCAGTGAGGGTGTGCAGGGACATCCTGCAGAGAGAGAGCTGCATGGAGCTGGCACTGTGAGGCAGTGAGGGTGTGCAGGGCCCATCCTGCAGAGAGAGAGCTGCATGGAGCTGGCACTGTGAGGCAGTGAGGGTGTGCAGGGACATCCTGCAGAGAGAGAGCTGCATGGAGCTGGGACTGTGAGGCAGTGAGGGTGTGCAGGGACATCCTGCAGAGAGAGAGCTGCATGGAGCTGGCACTGTGAGGCAGTGAGGGTGTGCAGGGACATCCTGCAGGGAGAGAGCTGCATGGAGCTGGCACTGTGAGGCAGTGAGGGTGTGCGGGGACATCCTGCAGAGAGAGAGCTGCATGGAGCTGGCACTGTGAGGCAGTGAGGGTGTGCAGGGACATCCTGCAGAGAGAGAGCTGCATGGAGCTGGCACTGTGAGGCAGTGAGGGTGTGCAGGGACATCCTGCAGAGAGAGAGCTGCATGGAGCTGGCACTGTGAGGCAGTGAGGGTGTGCAGGGACATCCTGCAGAGAGAGAGCTGCATGGAGCTGGCACTGTGAGGCAGTGAGGGTGTGCAGGGACATCCTGCAGAGAGAGAGCTGCATGGAGCTGGCACTGTGAGGCAGTGAGGGTGTGCAGGGACATCCTGCAGAGAGAGAGCTGCATGGAGCTGGCACTGTGAGGCAGTGAGGGAGTGCGGGGACATCCTGCAGAGAGAGAGCTGCATGGAGCTGGCACTGTGAGGCAGTGAGGGTGTGCAGGGACATCCTGCAGAGAGAGAGCTGCATGGAGCTGGCACTGTGAGGCAGTGAGGGAGTGCGGGGACATCCTGCAGAGAGAGAGCTGCATGGAGCTGGCACTGTGAGGCAGTGAGGGTGTGCAGGGACATCCTGCAGAGAGAGATCTGCATGGAGCTGGGACTGTGAGGCAGTGAGGGTGTGCAGGGACATCCTGCAGAGAGAGATCTGCATGGAGCTGGCACTGTGAGGCAGTGAGGGAGTGCGGGGACATCCTGCAGAGAGAGATCTGCATGGAGCTGGGACTGTGAGGCAGTGAGGGTGTGCAGGGACATCCTGCAGAGAGAGAGCTGCATGGAGCTGGCACTGTGAGGCAGTGAGGGAGTGCGGGGACATCCTGCAGAGAGAGAGCTGCATGGAGCTGGCACTGTGAGGCAGTGAGGGTGTGCAGGGACATCCTGCAGAGAGAGAGCTGCATGGAGCTGGCACTGTGAGGCAGTGAGGGTGTGCAGGGACATCCTGCAGAGAGAGAGCGGCATGGAGCTGGCACTGTGAGGCAGTGAGGGTGTGCAGGGACATCCTGCAGAGAGAGATCTGCATGGAGCTGGGACTGTGAGGCAGTGAGGGAGTGCGGGGACATCCTGCAGAGAGAGAGCTGCATGGAGCTGGGACTGTGAGGCAGTGAGGGTGTGCAGGGACATCCTGCAGAGAGAGAGCTGCATGGAGCTGGCACTGTGAGGGTGTGAGGGTGTGCAGGCCCATCCTGCAGAGAGCGTGGCATGAAGCTGGCACTGTGAGGGTGTGCAGGGCCCATCCTGCAGAGAGAGAGCTGCATGGACCTGGCACTGTGAGGGTGTGAGGGTGTGCAGGCCCATCCTGCAGGGAGAGAGCTGCATGGAGCTGGGACTATGTGGCTTTGCTTGCACAGCCATCCATCCCCCAAGGCTACGGCCCCGCTGTCTGCGCTGCACGCGCGCCTGCGAGGCTGGCGGCGCGTGCAGCAAGCCATAGGCCTCGTCCAAGGTTGCGCTAAGCAGGCTCACCCTGGACAAGTTGCGGCAATGAATGGTGGCCTGCGTGAGCGGGCGGGCGCGCCTCCTCGCCAAGCAAGAGAGGCTGCAGGTGGGTGAGAGGCAGCGTCGGGTAGGTGGTTTGCTTACTGCTGTCGGTCCCCAGGTGGTGCACGTGTGGGTAGCCAGTGGAGCAGAGGCACACGCAGTGTGAGTTATGGAGTGTGTAGCCCAGAGAGTGACGTAACACCACCCCGTAGGCCAATGAGAGAGAGCCGTGGGCGGGAGAGACAACCAATCAAAAAACGAACAACACCACAGACAAACATTTCAGATATAGATATAGATATCAAATGGAGATATTACTGTATGCTCATTTGCATGTCGTAGGCAGGTCTGCAACCCCGCCTTTCACCATTATCACCCTGCACACAGCACTTCCACTGCAAGGGATTCTGGGAAATGACATGCAAATGAGCACAGTGCCACCTTTTGCTTCAAAACCATTAACATGGTTCCCTATAGGCTTAAGCTTGCTGCATGGTCACAGCTTTGAGCACAGCCAGGGTTAAGATGCATAGCCAGTAAACCCACCCACAGACAGCTGTTTCGACCTTGATGGGTCTCATCAGTGTGGGGTTGGTTATACCGGCTATGCAAAAATGAAGCAGGATAGGTTTTACCATACTTAGTTAAGTTATGGTGGGTAAAAAAAAAAGTGACAAAAACCCTCCACAGCAAAGCAAATAGAACACACACACACACACACACACACACACGTTCATCTACAATTGATTGTTTACTATTCACCATCGACAAATATGAAAGTTGCGTCAATCTGTGACGTGGCTACGTGAAAATGTGACATTTTCTAAGTATGTCCTTTCTATTTCAGATATCTGCTTCACAAATCGAGTGTCCCAATCTATGACATGACGTGGCTACAAGAACTGAAATGGAAGATTTTAGACGTTACAATGCTTGCAAACACTGTGGCGCTGATTTCTACAGTGAAGCTTATTTCCGCTAGTAGTTAATGTGTAATTTTTTTAAATTCAAATGTACATATTCCTATTGCACAAGGAATGTCGTAATAATTATAGTTACAGATATATTCATTATTAGCAATTGCAATATGTTTTCCAATGTGATGATATTTACATATAATTTGTAATCATTTGAAAATTGCATTGAGTATGTATATGGATCCCATATTTTATACATATAGCATTATCTATATAAAAACTGATTATCAATACTACTTTTGTGCTTCCAAACATTTATATGTGTAATTCTAAATTGAACATTTATGTAGTAGTTTCAACATAGCTAATGATATAATGTATTTTAATACATGATGACAAATGTAGAACAAATAATGTGAAGCAAATTAAATTTACATATGTAAATGTATGTTACTGAAAAAACATATCAAGTAATTTTATATTAAACCAGGGGTAAGCAAACTTTTTATGCCGAGCCCCCCTTTTCATCCATGAAATTTCTCAGGCCCCCCCTTTTGATGTAATCAAAATCACATGACGTCAGCGCACGTGAGCTGGTTCAGCCAATGAGGGCGAACCAGCTTTGTGACGCGTCCGCCACGCGTCTACAATCTCCTGCAGCCAAGTTCACAAATCGCTTGGGCTGCAGGCGTGCGCGCAGGCGTATACTGGTATTGGATCACTGTTTATGTTAGTGTTGGCTGGCATCTGGTAATATGTTTTTTTCTGGTGCACAAAGGCAATACATTTCAGGGGCATTCATCCACCTCTTTGCTACATCTATTCCCTCTCCATCCCCCTTTTTCCCCCTTCCCCTCCCTTTTTTCCTTCACCCATTTGCTTTCCCCAGTGTCATCCACTCCTACCTACCAGTTTTATGCATTATTTATTCATTCCCGTTTTAGATGTTGCCCAGGGATCAGGGACTCCCATAACCAAACTCAAGGGGGGTACTGATGACTCTCCCCTGCTGATCAATACTCCCAAGTGATCCCCCTGACCCAAATAATAATCCTCAGCCCCTCCAAAACTCATCCTCCTCACAAGCCCCTTATTCTGGAAGCCAGAGGGTCACGTGGTGATGACTTAGCTCAGATAGTGTCAACTCGCCCTCTTTTCCAAGCACGACAAGGTCTGTTTCTTTTCTTACTTTATTTTGGAGAAAGTAGGTAAAAACAGTCTCTTGTGTAGAGGTGTAGGTATCTCTGTGTGTGCTTAGTAGTAAAGGGAGGTGAAAAGATAATCCTGCAGCACCATTACAGGGGTTACAGCAAGGTACTCACGAGTCCAGAGAAATGGTGGAAAAGGAAAAAGCAATGTATGCTGGGTAGTAAGATAGTCTGGGGACAGACCATCTGTGGGCAGAGCAGAGGGGGAGAAAGCAGACTAGCCCATTTGAGGGAAAAGCTGGGGCTGCTATGGCAACTCACAGGAGTGTCTGGGGAAGCTACAACATGTAGCAAAAATGTTGCATCTTTAATGCAGCAAGCTGCTGGGAGAGGGGAAATGGCACTGTATTTATCACACAAGCACTGAGTTTGTGTACAGAGCCAAACACATACAGCTGGCACTAAGAAGCTGACAAGCAGGGCTGCAAGAAAAGGGGGGGGGTGAAACAGAAGTGCAGACAGGGGTATTCCTGTTCCATGACACCCCTCAATTCTGCCATCTCTGCCTGACCTTCATCCCTCCGTTTAGCCATTGTCTCTCCCTCCAGCCATTGTGTCTCTCTCACCTTCCCCCCAGTGTCTCTCACCTTCCCCCCCAGTGTATCTCTCTCTCTCACCTTCCCCCCAGTGTCTCTCTCACCTTCCCCCCCAGTGTCTCTCTCACCTTCCCCCCCAGTGTCTCTCTCACCTTCCCCCCCAGTGTCTCTCTCACCTTCCCCCCCAGTGTCTCTCTCACCTTCCCCCCCCCAGTGTTTCTCTTCCCCTCCCCCAATGTCTCCCACCTCTCCATGTCTCACACACAACACACACACATACACCATTCAGCAAGTCAAAGCCTGAGCAGCATAAGGCCTTGACCCCGCTGCCTACTACAGCGGACGCTGAACGGACGAGAGCCCTCCCCTCAAGAAGCTATCGCGAAACGTACGTCAGAGGGCGTGATGACGTCACACGTTACGCTCCCCAGCATGGACGCCTGCAGCTCCTAACAGACCTCATCGTGTCACGGCTTGGTTTCTCTGCAGCTGCTCACTCCACGAGGCACCTACTCACATTGAAAGGATCGTGTATCCAGGGCCAACACAGATAAGTTGTTTAGGGTCCTCTACTCCCCCCCACCCCCCCGTGTGCTGTAGGGGTATGTTATTGAGGGTGAGATCTTACGGATTACACGATCCTACTGCACTCTTTCTCCCCACAGGGCCAGTATATATTGGTGTGTAGGGTATCCCCTTTTCCCACCTTTCTGCCCCTGTGTGTAGCTACTTACCAGCAGGGTCAGTTGCTTCTGGGGTTTCACTCTATTGTCCTTTTACCATATCGGACTGTGTGTATATATATATATTCTGCAGCGTTTTCATTCATGTGTGTTATTATTGATTAGTATCTGCTACTGTTTTGTCATCCACCTTATGGTATATCGATGCATGGTTTACAGTGAGTTTATGCTTACACACATTATAGTGCCTTTTATCAATATCAATAAAGCATATTTAAATACCAGTTAGGTTTGGTCCAGATTTGTTCTGTTCATGTTGCTTATTTACCTGGGTGCTCTCCCTATTCAGACTTGAGTCCATTTATAGGGCCTTATCTGTATGTACTGTGCCTTTACGTCATACAGTGTTCTTTGTATTCTGATTAGCCCCCCTGCCCTATTGCACCAGTCTGTATCAGTGATCCGAGTGGTCACACTAGGTTGAGCGGGTGCGTCTCCCTTTTGCCTCAAAACTATAAGTATAACAATATTTTCGACAAATAAGCAGCTATACACTGACCTACAAACATATTGTGATGCAAGTGATGTTCATAAAATTGGTTTATATGTGTAGTTCTAAATACGCATTCAGTGTTCCCTTCGCACATGTGCATGAGTTGAGTGTTGAAACTGCTCATGTGCATGGTGTGGAGGGGAGAATATTATGTGTAAAACTGAAGTTATGAGTCAGTGCTGCCGCTTCTTGCATTAATGGGGGCAGTTGAAATCACGAGTGGGCTATCCATTTGCTGGAGATTTGACAGCCCAACACTGCTTTATGTGCAAATACGGTAATCACACAATAGATTGTGTTTGAGGAACAAACGAGAACACTGACTGTAAGAGATTGTCTAGCATGGAGGTCCCCAGTGCGCATGCAAATGAATAAAAAGAGGACGGGCCTAGTGCGCAAACGCTGGAGAAAAAAAACAACAAAAACCTTTGTTTGTGCATGCGCAGTAGAAGATTCGACCCAGTGCGCATGCACAGGAATACAAAAGTAGCGCAGTAGAAGACGATACCTCGTCAGGAATAAAATTAGCGCATGCGCAGCAGAAGACGCGACCTAGTGCGCATGAATAAAATCTGCGCATGCGCAGTTGAAGACGATGGCTAGTGCGCATGCACTGGAATACAATTTGCGCATGCGCGGTGGAAGACGTGACCTAGTGCGCATGCGCAGGAATACAGTTTGCGCATGTGCAGTAGAAGATTATACCTAACACGCATGTGCAGGAATACAAGTCACGCATGCGCAGTAGAAAACGATGGCTAGTGCGCATGCATAAAATTTGCGCATGTGCAGTAGAAGACGATGGCTAGTGCGCATGCATAAAAGTCGCACATGTGCAGTAGATGACGATGGCTAGTGCGCATGCATAAAAGTCACACATGTGCAGTAGAAGACGGCCCCTAGTGCGCATGCATAAAAGTCACACATGTGCAGTAGAAGACGGCCCCTAGTGCGCATGAATAAAAGTCGCACATAAGCAGTAGAAGGACTTAGGTCGCATGTGTAGGAATAAAGTTAGCGCATGCGCAGTAGAAGACTGCCTACAACTGCGCCTGTGCAGTAAAGGATGGAACCTAGTGCGCACGCACAGGAATAAAGTTAGCGCATGTGCAGTAGAGGACGGACCCTTGTGATTCGGGGGCAGAAGGACTACATGCCTGGCATATCTGAAACTGGTCAGATAGCGATGATCTATTCTAATTCATGGTTATCGGAAAACGTAGTTGCTGCTTAAAGTACAAAAACACGGCAATCATTTAGCGCAGTGTGATTATGACTCCAGTTAAAAGATTAATTGATGCGACGCGCCGACTACACCGGCAGTTTTGCTGATTTCAGTCTGTGGCTATCTGCTGATTATAGCCATAAATAACTCTGCCACAATTAGTGCGGTGTAGTTACGGCGTCCGTTAAAAGACTGATTGATGCGGTGCTATGAGTACACTGGTATATGCACCGGATAATGAACGGTTTGTTATTGCTCCGATGCAACAGGGGGGGGGGGGTGCTCTGATGCTGGGGGGGTTGGCAGTGCTCTGATGCTGCGGGTTGATGGGCCGGTGGCTGTGGGGGGGCTGGGGGAGAGGCGGTGCTCCGATGCGGGCAAAGGGGGTGGCGGTGCTCCAATGCTGCGGGCGGGGGGTGGCGCTGATGGGCCGGTGGCTGCGGGGGGTGGCGGTGCTCCGATGCTGCGGGTTGATGGGCCGGTGGCTGTGGGTGGGCTGGGGGAGAGGCGGTGCTCCGATGCGGGCAGGGGGGTGGCGGTGATGGCCCGGTGGCTGTGGGGGGGGGGGCGGTGCTCCGATGCTGCGGGCTGGCGGTGATGGCCCGGTGGCTGTTGGGGGGGGGGGGGCTCCGATGCTGCAGGGGGGGGGGGGTGTCAGTGCTCCGATGCTTAGCAGTTGCCGCCGGCCCCGCTGCAGGCACCTTTCTCACCATTCTGCTCCCGTTCCTCCCTCACACCGGGCAGCGTTATTTTTTTTTTTTACATTAACTTGCCAATGACAGTGAGCGTGCACAAACCCACAGGCCAATCATAGGGGGCTCAAACATACAAACATTTTTTTACACACACACACACACACACACACACACACACACGTCTCCCATCTCCGTAGCCCAAGCGAAAGTTGTAATTTGAGTTTGGGAGACGTCTCTTGCTACAAGGGGAGTGACAGAAGGCAGAGGGGCGGGGACAAGAGCAAGGGGGAGGGCAGAGGGGCGGGGACAGGAGCAAGGGGGAGGGCAGAGGGGCGGGGACAAGAGCAAGGGGGAGGGCAGAGGGGCGGGGACAGGAGCAAGGGGGAGGGCAGAGGGGCGGGGACAAGAGCAAGGGGGAGGGCAGAGGGGCGGGGACAGGAGCAAGGGGGAGGGCAGAGGGGCGGGGACAAGAGCAAGGGGGAGGGCAGAGGGGCGGGGACAGGAGCAAGGGGGAGGGCAGAGGGGCGGGGACAAGAGCAAGGGGGAGGGCAGAGGGGCGGGGACAGGAGCAAGGGGGAGGGCAGAGGGGCGGGGACAGGAGCAAGGGGGAGGGCAGAGGGGCGGGGACAGGAGCAAGGGGGAGGCTGAAACGGAGAGGAGTTGTAATTTCTGTTTGTATGCTGAATTTACTTTAAATTACGGGAGAATTTACTATTTTAAAGTTGTTCATATAGTGGGTTTCACTTGACACACACACAAAATCAGGGCCGCCAACAGAAATCATGGGGCCCAGGACAAATGAAAGGAGCAGGGCCCCCAACCCATAGCGCACCTACCACGGAAAAACAAATTTTAGCGCGCCACTTTTACTTAACCCCCCAACACATATACAAATATACCCCACCCCCCCAATACATCTAAAAAATATCCCAACACATATAAAATACACCCCCAACACATATAAAAATCAGACTTACCCTCAGGATGATCTCAGGTCAGGCCGGTGACTGCAGGGGCTGGCGTTGCTGCGGGGGGTGGGGGGGGGGGGAAGGGCGGTGGCTGGCGGGTGCCAGGCAGCTGGCGATGCTGCAGGGGGGGGGGGGGGAGGTTGCGGGGGGCCTGGCGGTGCTACGAGGGGCGGTGGCCTGGCGGAAACTGTGGGGGGCCCAGCGGCAGGGTCACAGCAGTTGTCGCTGGCCCTGCACTGCAGCTCTGTCCCCACGCAGGCTGCGCGCTGGGCCACCCTCTCGCGCCGGAAGCTTAGCCCAGCTGACTTCCGGCACTGCCTTCAGAGAGACCAGACACGTTTTTTTTTTAATTAACTGGCCCGGCCGCGCAGGGGGCCCGGGCCCGCTGACCCACGGGGCCCAGGACGCCAACACCGGCAGACCCCCGTTGGCGGCCCTGCACACAAATCACACACACAGACCATCCCACACGGCTGCATACAGGGGCGGTCTGCCGGCATCCCTGGCTTCCGGCGCGCTGGCGTGAGGGAGGCCCGCGCGCGCGCACGAACAGTCATTGTGGGACTGACCGGTGCCTGCAGCGGGGAAGGGGCGGCAGCAACTGCAGCCCAGCCGCTGGGCCCCTGTAAACGCCCGGCCCCCCACAGTCCCGCCAGCTGCCGGGCCCCCGCCACCCCCCCACCAGCCACTGTCCCACCCCCCCTGCAGCCACCGGCCTGATCTGAGATCATCCCCAAGGTAAGCCTGATTTTTGTATGTATTGGGGTATTTTTTTTTAGATGTATTGGGGGTTTTGGGGTATATTTGTAGATTGTTTTGGGGGGGGGGGGGGGTGTCCTGCTCCTTTCATATGACACACAAAAACGGTAAATAGCATTCTGGTTACATGGGTCGTTGGTGCATACCTGCTGGTAACAGGCCCCCCCCCCCCCCGCGATGACATGGGGATAACAGGACAGGCTTCTGGGGCTGTGCCCGAATTCTTCTTACTGGTGCAGCATCTCCACCTTGTGCAGCCCCCAGTGGTGTGGGGTGAGTATCTGCAAAAGAGTTATGTCCTCCTCCTCCCAATTACTCCACTCTCAGGCAGGAGGTATAGATAAAAGCAGATGGTCTTTATTGGTCCTTCCTGATTCAGCACAGTCTCTGTCACAGCACACAGCACTCAAAGGTTGTCATCTTCAGATGTCCCAGGACACCACTCCTAGTCAGGGCCCTAGGAACTGTCCTTGCTCTTCTTTTACTCCCTTGTGGAATAAGAGGAATATCTCTCCCCTCTCCAGAGTGAGGGCCTCAAGCGTACCAGAGCCTGGCAGCTTGCTGGAACAGACTATCCTCTCTCAAAGGTGGAGAGGAACTCACCAAAACAGAAGTGGCAGTTAATTTAGTACTGATCCAGTAGACCCACCCCTGTGCCTCTGATTGACACAAGGCCTGAGCACTACCTTCTCTGACCAACTGAATTAGTGTGTGGGGAAAACCCATATTTACTCCTGGCAGACCTGCCCTTAACAGGGATTACTGCACAGGAGGACAGAATAATAGCCCAAACCTACCAGCTATAGCTGTAGATATATATATAGATATATATATACACACACACATACACACACACACACACACACACACACAATCCCACACACAATCCCACACACACATCCCCCCTCTCCGTATCAGTAGCTATCTGATTGGTTACAGCCTGTTATATGGTGAGGACCGTCGCTGTAAAAATCAAATTCTACTGACTACAGAGATTCAGGTCGCTCGTCGCGCCTACTATAAGCGCATGCTAGATTCAATGCAGGGAGAGGGATGCGGCTCAGTGAGTAAAGACACTGACTGGCACTGAGTTTGAAGCAGGGAGCCTAGTTCAATTCGTGGTGTCGGCTCCTTATGACCTTGGGCAAGTCACTTTATCTCCCTGTGCCTCA